>NC_053409.1:8379475-8607475 GCF_016859285.1 Xiphias gladius | reverse complement strand
ACAAAAAGAGGACATCAAATAAAGACTCCATTTTCCCTCCAGGATTGGCCATTTGATGATGGGTCAGCCCCCCCGGACCAGGTGGTTGATGATTGGCTGAACCTGCTGCAGACGAAGTTTAGAGACGAGCCTGGCTGCTGTGTGGCTGTGCACTGTGTCGCTGGACTAGGACGGTCAGTATACACTAGACGCAGGATTTATTACATGATGCTTATTACATATGGACAGCTTGTCAAGATAAACTAATGTCAACCCAAGTCAGTTTTTTCTTTAGATTTTTTCCGGTCAGTTGCCGATATACACGCAATCTGTTGTTTAAACTAGAGCCTGAATGATATAGGATTTTTAAAGCTGATGCCGACTTCGATATTGGAGTGTTTAAAAAAAATCTGATAACAATATATTGTCCAGTATTTTTTTTTGTTGTTCTTTTTTTTTAACCAGAACACACAACACAAACAAAGATTCTTGATAAAGATCCCTTACATTTAGTTATTGAGGGGGTCATGTGCACACGTTAATTTCTAGTGTTCTTCCACTGCTCTAATAATCCCGCTAATCTAGCCGGCTGTTCTGAAATATGATCGTCATACATTAGCTAAGGGGGTTAGCGTTAATTCTGAAAAGGCGCTGTGTCTTCCCTTTAAACTGTTGAGAAAAACTGCTGGTATAATAACTTTTTCTGAAAATCATTACGTCACTTACGCAGAATTAATATAATTTTATACGTTAAGGGCTCATTAGCTGTCTTCCACTGATGAGTCGTGGGGTTAGCTAGCTTCGTGGCTAACTAATTTAGCAGCAGATAAACTGCAAGCATTTTATAGCAGCTGTCAGAGCTATACTGATGAGGGAGAAAATGATAGGACCGTTGTTCATTTACTCGCTAGAAATGTCTGTTTCACAATAAATGTAAAATCAAGTTTACCAACAGGCTGTAGCCCACACCACTCAACTAATGTAGGGCCGCAGTGGCTTGCTGCAGTGAAGCCAGGCATGGCTGACACGACTGCTGTCAGGCTTATTTAGGTTGGACAAAAGGAGAAATGAAGGGAGGGTTTGTTGTCATTCAAGTAATGTTTTACACGTGAAAATGTGCACTTTACAATGAAGACACAGATTTACAAGTGCAGACTCCGTTCCGCTCTGCAGCAGTCAGCTGAGCTGTGAAACATTCGGTGAGCTCACAGGGATAAGTGTTTTGCCAACAGTGGAGACACAGCGCTCTCTAGTGGACAAACTACACAGTAGTGACAATGGTAAAACAGTAGCTCAAGCACCAATCTTCGGCTTTCCACTACTTTAATTGTAAACTCCGCCCGCCGATATAACGGTCAGGCTCTAGTTTCAGCTTGTAAGGTTGCACAGTATTAAGCTCTTGTTTGCCATGGCCATTTGATCTGTGGCTACAGGGGTCCCGAGTAAAATTAGGCATTAACTTGATAAAGAGGAAAGCTAGAGCCAAAAGACAGAGCACAAACTGAGTGGATGCACTGTTTTAAAGTCTGCGATTTATACAGGGCTGCAGGGTCATAGGACTGTTGTCTCTGTGTTCCTAAACAGATTGTTGTACATTTTTATCTTTGTTTTTTTTTTTTTTGTCTTCAGAGCTCCTGTGTTGGTGGCCCTGGCTCTAATTGAGTGTGGGATGGAATATGAAGATGCGGTGCACTTCATAAGACTGTGAGTGCTAAGCTCTGATTATGCCATTCTCCATTTTATTTGATTGTACTAAAAACTACTCTGTTTTTCCATGCACCATACTTAGTACCATCCCTGTAATTGTCACAAGCCTGGCACTTAGGTTTTTATAAAAAAAAAAAAAAAAAAAGTCTTTTTTTTGAGCATTATGTCTTTTTCATGTTGTCAGGAAGCGTCGTGGAGCATTCAACTCCAAGCAGCTGCTTTACCTTGAAAACTACAAACCTAAACTGTGTCTGCGCTCCAAAGATGCAAACGGACAGAGCTGCTGTATACAGTAGGAATCTACAACCCCACACATCCTCACTGCAACTTCATAGGAGACGTTCATCTTTTGATGTTAAGTTGACGGGTTTGGGTAAATCTTTTTATAACACTGACCAATGAAATCTATTTAAAGCACTTCATGTAATTCCAGAAATTCAAGGACCTCGGTGCAAAGTTCTGCAAATATTCTAAAGTATAGTCAGCATAGTCACGCAACTTCTGATTTCAAATCAAAAATGAACTTAAAAAAGTGGAGGTCTGAAAGGTTTTTATTTCTGTTCCTTGGTCTGTAACCTCATCTTAATATGCAGCAAAACTACACAAATACTCCCAACTCACTGTTAAAGTTGCAGCTGCAATAAATGCTGCTGATGTTAACAAACTTGTTGTGATTTAAAATGTTGACGCTGGGATCAAGCATTATTAAAAAAGAAAAAAAAAAAAGCAACACTACAAAGTGTGTGTGCGCTCAGAGGCTTGCTGGTTTATTGCACGTTAATCAACACAGTGGTCCAGACTGAGATATTTATTCCAGTCTTTGCTCACTGAGCAAATCAGTGTCCTGCAGCCAGAATGTGGTGCAGATGATGAAGAACTCAGACAAGTTAGAAAAACATTAAGAAATTTGCTTGACAGGTTATAAAAAAAAAAAAGATTTAAAAAGGAGTCCTCAGTTTTGATGCAAATGTGAGATATCGCGTATTAAACAACACTACAATCTACCTACTTGCTGTATGTCCTAAGCCAGAGTCACAGGCGCACAGTCTGCCTCTCTGGAACAAACTCACGTTTTGCTGTAAATGTTTGACACTGTCATTCAGAATGTCACCAAGGCAACAGGGCCAACGTGTCGTAGATCCGTTGGTGAATGTATTCATAAAGGAACACTTCAAGGTTTTGGTAGATTATCAGCTTTTAGGTGTTGAAACCACAAACAAAACAATTGATATTTCCTTAGTAGTCGGCTGCAATGCTTCATGCTTCCAATTCAATGTACACAGTTTTGAGTGGTACTCGACATAGTGTATGATTGACTGGTAGAACACACTATGTGATCTTCCTGCTAGATTATAACGAGTGCTGATCTGCATGATAACAGTCCAGAACGTACTGCTGAAAGACAGCAAGCTCCGTGCAAAAACATGAGCATGTACTGTTAAAGATGGTAAAGAAATAATCTGGCATTTAACAAAGTAGGAGCAACAAATATTACGTAACACAAACAGTAAGATCGATTCGGTGATCCAGGTGTCTTCACTGAACAGGTAACTTTACTAATAGGGCAATCTTCCAAATACTCTCTGTATTCCTATAACAACAACCATAGAACAGGATGGTGGAGCCAACACGGCTGCTACTGAACACTTCGTGGCTGTTGTCTATCTCCGGCTCTGTACCTACCAAGCTGTCTGGTCAGCTGCTGTGTTTGTAAGATGCTGTTGGTCTTTGTGATGTTATTATTTTTCTATAGTTTTTATTTTCTTTCCCTTGTACCCTTGATCTATTTGTATTTGTTATTTATTTATTGATTCCACTGTGTTTCTCTGTGAAATGTCCATGTACTTGGGGAAAAAAGAAACTATTAATCCTCTTGGAAAATTAAAGCATTTAGTACTGTAACTTGCTTTTTTTGGATGTGTTTTGAAAATCATCTGGTTGTATGTGTCTGTCTGTATCTGTAGTTTTAGAAAACAAGGAGTTGCCATACTTCCCACTTTCATTTTCAAGCATTTGAAATCGATCGAATTCCCAGGATCATTTCAGAATAAGATAACCACTGTAATACTGATCACTTCTACATTGAATATATAATCAAACTGATTCATATCTGTTTAATCACCTTTGATAATGCAAAACATATCACTGGAAACTATGTCACATATTCCCAAAACACATTTAAAATATTTATATGTGTAAATTCAGCTTTACAAACTGCCGATCTGCTTCTACAACAGTTCCAGGTTTCAGTGATTGGACTGTATGTAGGGCTGCAGCTCTAACCTGGCAGCTGCTCGACGCGAGGCTGAGCCTGACCTCAGTGAAGTGTGTGTGCGTGTGTGTGTGTGAGAGAGAGAGAGAGAGAGATTGCCCCTGGCTGTGGCGATGCTGTGTGAATGTGGCTGGCTGGGTGGAATCACACAATCACATGGAGCCAATGGATGATTCAAGGTTGATTGGTTTTATTGACTGACCTGACAACACAAACGCACAGGAACTAACCTTGAACAAAAGAGCCACGGTGAATAAATACCAAAAATGTCCCTGAACTAGGTTTTAGACCCTTTTTTTTGATGCAACTTAAGCAATTGTTTAGGTGGACAATATTTTATTAATTTGTTCGTTTGTTTATTTGTAGCACGAAATCTTATAAAATGCAATTAAATGGCTGTATAGACGGCAGAAAATATGTTAAGACACTGATACAGACGACAACAACAAAAAGACAATTTTGTTTGTAGTTTTATATCACCCCTTTAGTCTAACCAAACATTAAATGAAATGAAACCCTTTTTCTGTGTATACAATACAAAAGCACAACAGGACAGATGTGTATATACACAGTGTTGAAGTAAATAAAAACTGGGAACATTTACTTCTAGTCATTTGTAGTCTAAGGCAAACAATCAGCAACATGATTGCAAAACTTACTGACAGTTGCATTGGTTTGGGTTATCACATCACTAACTGTAATTCCAATGAAGATAAAAAGACTTTACACCGAGCACCTGCATATTTATAGAATGAAATCGTGATTGTAGAGAGTCAAGTCCGAAAGTCTCCAGTTTCAGCCAGTTTGGTGTTTGCCCCTGTGGACAGTAGAGGGCGCTAACCTCCTGCCCACTGTGCCCTTCTTTTTCAAGTCATTTGCTCTCAAGTGACAATGTTAATAGAACACTATCAATGTTTTCCTGAGGATCTAGGCCATTTTTGATTTGACAAGGCTGAACACATGACAGTAAAAAGTGTTCCCTGACAGGGACCTCCAGTACGGAGTATCAAACAAATACTAAGCAAAATGACTGCCAAGTCACTACTGTACTGTAATGCCACGTATTTTTATGGTTCGTACAATGTGACGTTAAAATGAGCAATCGGAACATTGAGGACACACACACACACACACACACAGGCACACACACTGGCCTACAGCGTCCTTGCCAGCTGAGGACAGCTCTGTGATAATCTGCTGAATTTATGACAGCTGAACATCTCTAAGCTTGCTCAACCTGTGTCTGTGTCTGTGTGTGTGTGTGTGTGTGTGTGTGTGTGTGTGTGTGTGTTCAATGTCCTTTGTAGTCTGAATCACTGCCATTTTTTCCTTCTTTACATTTATACGAACAGTTTGAAAGTGTTACCCCTTGTTAGAACAACTCTTCTATAATGAAAAAGCAGTGAGGAAATTTTACAACATTAGGTAACTATTACTAAAAATCCTTAAGCTACAGTGTTGTATATGCATATATATTAAAAGGACATAGTGGATATCATGTGATCCCACGGGATTGTATTAAGAAAGTACCACATTATATAATAAACGTTGGACTAAATCACCATTTTGAGCAATGGGGCACAGCGAAATAAAAATGATCCAAAAATATGATTAGTCTGGTAGGGTCACACACGCTTAAGCGAGATCACCATAGTAACTCTCAAGCTCCTTTGCTGCTCACCCAGCCGAGAGAGGGCGCTCTTGCCCAAAGTGGCCTGAATGAACGTGTGCGGAAAAATAAGCGGTCATTTTATCGGTGATTGTTCCACCACCTATTTTTTCCAAACGTCCTAAACTGAAGCTGTAGGCTATGTATCGTGAGGGGGAGGGGGGTGAGGATGAGGAAGAGGAGGAGACGGGTGAGGGGTAGGGGCTCAGTTGGGAGGGATGATGACCCAGTTCACCCTGTACACTAAACCTCTGGTGATCAGAGGATGAAAATCACAGAGGTTCTAAGGCAACTACAGCGGGTGTTTCCAGGTTTCACACACCCAGATGCATTTCCTCTCTGGGCTTAAAAGAGAGAAGCGAGAGACTGTGTGTCTGTGTTTGTGTGTGTGTGTGTAGGGGGAGAGAGAGGAAGGAAGGAAGGAAGAGGGAGGGATTGAAAAGAGGAAAGTGGAGGGGAGCTGGAGTTTTTTTTTAGTTTTTTTTTTTAGGTTTTCTGAGCATCTGGATATCTGGCTGGGTTCTGGGTCTGCGGACAAGAGAGGAGGAAGAGTTTGGACGTATGGAAAATTACCTGGAACCAGAGGCAAAGACGGGAGAGAAAAAAACCCACATCAAAGGAGGAGAGGGAAGAGGACACAAGGAGGGGAAGTTCTTTTTCTAACGGGACAGGAGGATAGTTGCCAGACCAGCAGGAATGTTGCCGGTGAGTTGTTTTTTTTTTCTTCTTTCTTTTCTTTGCTTTATAGGCGAAACGTTTCGAGCAGCGTGGAAACGTGTCTCTGCTACAATGTGTAGCCCAACCGCCGCCGCTGGATAAAACTTGGGAGACAGCTCCTGCTGTGAGGAGTTTCCACCGAGTCCCCGGCTGAGCGCAGTCAGGACAGACTAGAGCTGCCGGCAAGGAGACTTCGTTACCCGCTGTCTCTCTCTCTTTCTTTCTTTCTTTCTCTTTTTCAAGTTTTTGGTACAGTTCGGAGCTGCAATAGCAAAACCAGCTTTTGACGGTCTCGTCATAACCCCGCGTCCGGACCAAGAACACGGCCCAGTGATGGACGGGCGAGGGGGAAGGGGGCGGGGGAAAGAGCGCTATTTCTCCAGAGGCAGAGCAGATTTCAAACTGCCAGTATATGTATCCCGAGAAACAAACATTTAAAGGATTGAGTCGCGTCAAGTGGCCAAAAATACCGGAAAAGGGCCGCTCAGCTTTTCAAAATAGGTGAAGTAGAGCTAAAGGTAGGCTGTTATTCACGTTGCCCACCTTAGTAGCAATTTACTTTAATTCCTCCCTATTTATCATTGTTAAGCAGCAGAAAACCGTGAGAAGCGGGTTATAACACTCTGGAATGTGGTTGAAAGCAGATAGAGGTGGTTGGTAATGTATTTGATACTATCACTCCTGTGGACAACGAGAGGTGGAGATACAAAGACAATGAATGACAATATAGTGCAGTAGAACACAGTTGTAATGATACAAAATATGCCACAATAGGAGAAGTTAGAATTGTTGACAAATACTGTACATTAGTAAACACTTAAATTGTTATTTTATCTGCTTAGAAATACGTTATAGTCTGTTACAAACCATTTATTGCATATTATTCTGCTAATAAACGCTAACTATGGGGACTTACAGTAAAGTGTTGCCATACCACCACCAGCTTATAAACTGAGGCCTAGCTGTGACATGGGTACGACAAATCTAATGCAGTGTGTAGTTTTTAAAAGTACCAATGGAATGAGAAATGAATGAATTAATGACTTCAGAAGAAATACAAAAGAGGTCAGAAAGACGTCAGCAATTTACACGCATCAACAATTTAAGACACTGGCAGGTATAGGAGACTCTGTACTCTGTTCCATTGGGAAAAAAGTTAAGAGTTCCAAAATTTTAGGTAGCTCCACATCCTTTTGAGTTGTTATACTTGTCTATCTTTATGTAGACTTGGTGAATTCGTTTGCTTGTATAAGTCTAAGAGTATTGCAGCACCTTCATCAATGGGGCTTTTATTTTGAAGGTTTTGAAAAGAAGTCCTGTTTTCCGCTTTTCTGTCTTTACACTAATGTAACGGGGTGTGTGTGTGTGTGTGTGTGTGTGTGTGTGTGTGTGTGTGTGTGTGTGTGTGTGTGTGTGTGTGTGTGTGTGTGTGTGTGTGTGTGTGAAACCAAAAGCCCACTATACTTGAGGGGTCTGACAGTTTTGTGGGGTCCAACAAGTTTAAATGGCTGTTTGAGGGTTAAAACTCGGATTTAGGTTTCAGGTTGGAATTAGGTTTAGGTTTAGGTTAGGTTAAGGGGGCTGGGGAATGCATGATGTCAATGACAGGTCCCCACAAATAGAGTAAAACAAGGATGTGTGTGAGTGTAAGACAATCCAAAGGCACACCCTAACACACTCGCACACATAACACACATGCTTTTGTGCATGCGTTGCTCATTTGCTCATCATCCCTGACTAGCTGGGACGTTTTCATACTTCATCCTGAACATTTTGCGATACGTTCATGCATTACTATTCAGCTCATATACTGGATCTTATAAATGAAACGCTCAGAGCTTAATTTGCCTGCATTTTATGCAGATTTCAAATTGTTTGAAACATTTTTTTATTGCATGCACACAATCTAACGTTTTCTGGTATAAGAAATATGGTGAAAGGAATTTTGTATACTTTAATAATGTAAGAAAAGAAAAGAGAAGAAAAAACTCTCATGTAGTAATCTCTCAGCCTTCCTCATAACCAGAATGAAGGTTTTAACCTGCCAATTCTGAAATGAGTAAACCATTAGTATTCCTGTTTCCTCCCTGTCCTTCCTCTAGCAATCTCTATCTCTCTTTCTCTCTCGCTCAAACACACATACACACACACAGAAAACACTACACCCCTTTGTGGCTGAGCTGGGCTGCTGTCAGCTCCAGACAATACACTGAAGATATAGAGATGTGTTTACTGCTGTGACAGAGAGTGAGGGAGACAGAAACACAGAGAAGATTTCAACCTTGACCTTTCACCCCACCCTGAATGTCCTTCCAGGTTCAGGCCTTTCCTTCACCCTTTCATTAAGAATATAGAGAGTTTTAACTTTGGCCATTGTCCACTCAGTAATCAAAGCTTTGTGACTTACAGTCCTGACTTACCTTCTGAAAACGCTTGCCTGAAAAAATAAAAGTTGCAAAAATAATGTAGTGGCTTTTTGTTATACAGGATTGATTCCTTTTGGGCAAATTGGTACTATTTGTTGCACCCAGGAAATGCTACGTTCAAAAAAGTCCATGAACATAGACAATTCATCGACATAAGACGCACAGGAGATACTGCATACCGGTTTCAAAGTGTGCAGAGTGTTTCTTTCTCAATGAGCTGAAGCTCATGTTTCAGAGTTCACATGCAGTTCCTATAGTGACGGTACAGACTGATTTGTGTGTATGTGTGAGTGTGTGTTTGGGTTTGGGCAGTGGGAGATGGGGTGTCTGGAAAGAAAAATCGCCTTCAGCTGTCACTGTGGTCCACCGTGCTTGCTCACACACACACACACACACACACACACACACACACACACACACACACACACACACACACACACACACACACACATATAAAAACACACAGAGAGCTCAAGAACAGCAGGGGAGTTGCTGAGACTTTTGTACTTGTTTCTTTTCACTTTCCCCTTTTTTGAATGCATCAGCTTTAGTGGTTTGTTTCACATGAAATGAAAACTTCTGCTTTCTGATTAAAAATCAAGTCTCCTTCACTCCTCAAATTTTATCTATTTGCTTTGTCAGATCTTAACTCTAGAGTTGTGTTATCAGAGATACAGTGTATAACACTGGAGTATCATTGTTTGTTATTAAGGTCATTTAAGAACTTCATTAACTTCAGAATGTGATTCAAGCTCATTCAATAGTTCATTCATTGTGTGTTGGTGTAGACAAAAGCAGCAGCCCCGCTCCTAAAGTGTAAATGTAATGTAATATAGACTCAGACTAATCTTCAGTCTGTCTTCAGTGAGTGCCGCTACATACAGTATCTGACTCCATATTTAAGCTTGTAAATCCCTCCACTTTATTAGCTGGTGTTACTTGAAGCTGCCTCACTGGTAGGACTGGCTGGCAGAGCTATTTTCTCCCCAGTGTGCAATACTTTCCTAATTTTGGTTGATGTACTTACTAAAAAAGGATGTCTTCATGTGTAGTATTTAAATGGCAGCTGTTCCCCTCTACGCCCACGCTAGCCGCTCTACCCTCCCAGGATTCATCTTCAACTAGTGAGCAAACCAGTGTTTGAAGTATCTCTTAAATTCAGTGGAAATTATGTGGGTTTCCACCAGCTGCTCTGAAATCATCTTCCAAATTTCCAGTAAGAGTTCAGGCAAGTGCAATGGGCTTGATTCAGAAATGAAAACGCAGCGGCCAGGCGTAACACCAGTTTGACGGATGGTACAGACTGAAAACCATTCCACTCCCTGGACAACTCTTCTCCTTGAACGGTTGGTCGAGCGGGTGCAAGCTCCCTGCACCCCCAGATCCCAACACAGTCCATCATCATTCAAGATGACATACAACAAAGCTAAAGCGGCCGAAACAGCATTTAATCAACTTTGTTGCGTAATTCACATTCAAAAAAAATGAAAGTCACACCATCTCAACCACCCGTAATAAATTTGGTTAAACACACGCACACCTGCAGTGGCTGCAGTTGACCGGAACTGTCACAGTAAAGCCACACACTGTAAAGCAGGTAGAGATACGTATAGGGTATGTATAGCGTAGGTATTGAGGCAGGGGGAAATAGCTAGCCCGGCTCTGTCCAAAGGTAACAAGTCCACCTACCAGCACCTCTAAAGCTCACCATGCTATATCTTGTTTTTTTAATGTGTACAAAATGAAATTTGCCATGTTACAGCTTATGTGGTTGAATCAGGCAACTGTTCACCCCGTGAACAGTCTGGCCCATAACCTACGGTAAAACAGTGATTCGTTGTTGGCGCGGATCAATCAAGTGATATATAACCTTTTAATTAGTCAGCTTCCGAGGTGCTGTTAGGCCGATTTAAAAAAAAAAAAAAAAAAATCTTTGTTCAACAGAATCACGCTAGCTGTTTCCCTTTGTTTCCCGTCCTTGTGCTAAGCTAAGCTAACCCACCGGTGGTGGCAGCTTCATCCTGAGTGTAAAGACATGAGAGTGGTGTCCATCTAATCATCTAACTCTCCACCAGAGAGTGAATAAGCTTATTTCCAAAAATGTCAAACTGTTCCTTTCATTTCATCATTATCCATGCTAACTTCTCTAAAGGCTGCGCAGGGTGACATTAACCCCAACTCTACAACCTTCTGGATCCTTTATATTATGATTATTTGCAGAGTTAGCACCACTTAGCCCTGGATATATAAAAATATCTGTTTTACAAATTCAAAGACTAAATGATTAGTGTTGCTTTGGAGCGTATTGTATACATTTGTCCTTTCAGTGGTCACTTGGTGAAAGCTTGTGAGCAGGGTGCCATCCCCATGTGACTTTTTCACCACTCTTGAGTTTGCCTTAATGAGAGACACCCAGGCAGACACACACACACACACACACACACACACATACTTGTGAGGATACTCGTTGACATAATACATTCCCTAGCCCCTCACCCTAATCCTAACCTAAATCTAAACCAGATTCTAACCTGAACCGTTAAACCAAGTCTTAACCCTCAAACAGCCCTTTGATGTTGTGAGGCCCGGCCAAAATGTCTCCACTTTCCCAAAATGTTCTTAGTCCGTTAGGTCTATAACTCAGAAGTACACGTACACACACACACACACACACACACACACACACACACACACACACACACACACACACAGTGGTCAGCTTTCTTTGTAGAAGGAATTAAATGTTCAAAATTATGGGCAGTCATTTAGAAAACGGGATTTTTTTTTCTTTAAAAAGTTGTTTGCTGACTTCACTGTTTTAAGTTTGTGTGCATGAGTGTGTGTGTGCATTGTCTCTAGTGGGTGGAAATACAGTACTGTCCCTTTGAAGAACTTGGAAGAACATTCTGTTTAAAGGAGTTCCAGGTCCTTTGGAGACACACACCACACACAGAGGCTCTTACAAGGCAGTACATTTTAAATCCTTCTGAGTGCTTTGTTAATAAATGTGGCAGTCACAGAAAGCACTTCTGGCCTGCATAACAAAACCCTGCTTCTTCTCTAATAAACTATTAATCTAATGATAATTGTTACCCAACCCTAAAATGTCTGATGATGCCCAAAATTCTTGATGACAACTGATGGTGTTTTTTGTTTTTTTGAAATTGAATTTACCGATTTCTTTTTGCCTTTAATTCACCACTTGAATAGACGTATTGCTGAAACCTAATTCTGGTTAATGATGTGCTTCAAGTAAAGACTTATGATACATCAGCACAAGGTCTCTCCAGGCAGCCGTTGCAAAGAATTGTGAGACATAAATATCAGTCAGATCCACAGAACAACTAATCTGTGACTGAAGATTTACAGTCGTGTGTGTGTGTGTGTGTGTGTGTGTGTGTGTGTGTGTGTGTGTGTGTGTGTGAGAGAGAGAGAGAGAGAGAGAGCTGAAGTGACAAAGGTCAAGACGTAGAGCACAGGGTAAAAGAGAAGTAAAAAGACAGGTAGGACATTGTTTCCTACTCTTGGTGTGTTAACAAATTTATTTAGTCATGATGTATATTAATTTAATGACAATAGATTGTAATTTATAGCAATGATATAACATGTCTCTCTTCTCTGTCCTCTGCAACTGATTTCTGTCAATTCCAAAAGATGCAGTAGAGCTCTGTGTTTGTGTTTGTCTGTGTGTGTGTGTGTGTGTGTGTGTGTGTGTGTGTGTGTGTGTGTGTGTGTGTGTGTGTGTGTGTGTGTGTGTGTGTGTGTGTGTGTACGTTGGAGCACATGCACCCAACATGTGACCTTGTGTGTGTGTGTGTGTGTGTGTGTATGTGTGACACAGAGAGAGTGAGACAGCTCCTCTTCCAGTGTACTTTAATGTCTTGTCTCTCTCTCTCCGTGTGTGATGGTGTGTGTGTGTGTGTGTATGTGTGTGTGTGCGCCAGCGCAGTCATGCTGCGGTATATCAGCGTAGCCTCTCTAATCTCTGCCCTCCAGCGCTACCACCGCTGCTTCTGGACAGCTTCACTCCACACCACTATTTAGCCAGTACAGATATGTTTATGTTTAGCTGATATTAATGCTGATACTTGTGGTGTATAAAGAAGTAATTCATGTTTTCAGGATTATTTTTAGGTGCATTCCTCAAGTCTAGACTCCTATGTCTGCCATTCAGAATAGTATCAGGGCTTTTTCATGTTCCTGTAATTCTATGAATCTTTTACTATCAAGACTCATGAAGCATTAGTTTGTAAGCAGCACTAAAAGAAGAGTTTAAAAACAGTAGCATAGTGTGTTTCAGTATTGTAGCATTAATGATTTTATAAGTGAAAGTGTCACTCTCAACCCTAGGTGACCTGGCCGGCTCCAGCTCTGCTGGACTCAAGGCTAAAAAAAAAAAAAGGTTTTGGCATCAGAACTTCTGGGACTTGACAATTCAGTCGTCACATGCCTGAACTAATCAAGCCACTGACAAAGTGACGACTTTAACAGAAATTCAAATACATGAAAAAGTATGCAACATAACAGTATGTACAAAATAACAGACGCAGACCTGGTCAAATATTAAAAAGTGTAAAAAAAGTGTAGCATGTTTATCGTCAAATTTTGAAAATGTCAAGATATATGCTAGACCACTACTGAAACTATAAAGAATAAAAAATCTGACAGCAATATATACACGTTATCTAATGTGTGTATTGTATAAAATTACCTGATTAAACCCTCATCTCAAGTGTTACATTAATTTCCTCCTACAAGTGTTTTAGGTACTTCTGTGGCTTCTGCTCTATTAGAAAAAAGCATTTTGTTACCATGTAACGTTAGGTATTATTAGAAACAACGTAGCTCCAAAAAGCAGCAACGTTTGAACTGAAGGTGCTCCCACTGAAAATGAATCCAAATGAAAGTATTTGAGGGGTTGTTCACAGAGTGTCACCTTCTTAGGAAGAGAAACACCATCAGGACAAACTCGAGTCTTCCATTGGTCGACGGCCTGAAACAGGGTTACTCCCTCCAACTGTATCATGGAAGTGAAACTGCTTGGGATGCATGAAGCCTCTAAATAAATGATTACATTCACACCCTGGAAGCTGACGGGTAAAATCCTGCCACCGGATTCCGTTTGATTTTTCTGGTCACACCTTCGTTAATCACTCTAACAATAAAAACCGAAGCGCCATCATCTTATCAGAGGTGGGCAGTGTTGACCGGACCGTATCAGATTTGTTATAAAAACCAATATCAGATCAGTCGCGTAGTCTACTCCCTCTAACAGGCATGGAAACTGTCCAGATTCTCTGTTTTATCTCCCATCATCCTCTCCTCCTCACCCTCTCTCTCCCTCTCCTCATATTTACTGAAAGCCGACTCCCTCCTTCCCCTCCTCCCTAACTGACACACACTCTTCTATTTGTATTTCCTGCCCTGGCACACACACGCACACATCCCACACACACACACACACACACACACGTCGACATTCACACATTTCAGATACACTCCCACCTGCAAAGAGGCCACTCTCTCTAATTATCTTCGTGTATCTCTTTTTTGTCAAATACACACATGCACGCACACGTACACACACACTCTGCTGTGTGTGTTTTTGCTCGATGGTTTTCCAATGAGGCGTTTCTTCAGGCGGGTTTTTGAGCGACTGGTATTTCTGTCTAAAAACCTCAAACCGTGTAAATGCAGGAGACCGAGGAAGGAGCTCAGAAGCGGGAAAACCGAACCATCGGTGAGTGAGAGACGGCGCAGCTTCAACTTATTTTGCCTCAGATACTTGTACATATTCTCCACAGTCAGTCTTATGCAGCTGAGTTAGAAGTCAAAGAAAAAGAAGTCAAACCGCGTGAAATGTGCGTTTCACTGAAGTACTGGTACTTGCATGAGTGTAGTGTGGTACTGACACGGTTAGCCAAATCAACATTGCAGAGACAGGCACTGTAAGTTAGGAAAGCCCCGATTTCAGGGGAGTTTACTGTACTTCAGGATCGGGCCCGCGGCAAATGGAGCCAGGTTGGGGTTTTAGATCAGAGGATGTGCACCAACCACTGTGCCACTCCGCCTAAAATGAACACATTGTGTTGAAATGCCCTGGAGTAACTCATAAAAAGAGCACAGTTTTCTGCTGCATCGTCAGACTCACAGAGAAGGCTGGGCCGTCTGTCACGCCGCTCACAGTCTCACTCTCCTCTCTGACTATCTGACTATCTTGTCCTCCTTCTCTTATGCCCAAAATAGCCAGAGTCACTCCATTCAGCACCAGAGGCATTTTAGGAACCACAGCTCAATCTGCCTGCCTGCCTGCCTGCCTGCCTGTGTGTGTGTGTGTGTGTGTGTGTGTGTGTGTGTGTGTGTGTGTGTGTGTGTGTGTGTGTGTGTGTGTGTGTGTGTGTGTGTGTGTGTTATATTTTGAGTCCTGTGTGCTGATAGACAGAATACAGTTGTCATGACTGTGAGTTCAATATGTTTGAATTTACAATGTTCAGACTCGCGTACTTCGTCTATTGCTGACTTTATTTTCTATTTGTTTACTTTAAATTCATCCATTTAAGGTTTTTCAGATTGTCTATAATTCCCAATTAGACCAACATTGTTTCCGTACCATATATTTCATGTATTTTCTTAAGAACCATTATGGCTATATAGATATAGAAAGAGATGTGGACAAATTTAATCTCATCATAGTTCTACAGACACAATGGAAAACCTGTTTGCTGGTAATAGTAGAATTTTACAGAAGCCATCAAACTACATTATAATAATTTTGCAGCAATATTAGGTTTACTGGCCTACCTTTGACATATGTAGTCTGGTCTACCGATAGAGGAATTTCAAGTAATCTAGCCTGTCTTGTGCAGGCTGTGTTGGAGGTCCACAGCAAACAGCAGATTGGATTTGTAAACACATATTTTCTTCATGCCACCTGCACGATAACTGAAATTTCACAATATCTAAATCTGATTAGTCTTGTGTCTAGATAGTTTGGTAGCAGGGCTGTACGATATAATGCATCTGTTAGCTTCTTACTATCAGGCAGTAAAATGGACAATAAAGTTTTGTACACGTTTGAGAGCATAAAGGCAGTGTTCAGTGGCTGCAGTGCTGCACGACAGTGTGTGTGTCTGCTGCATCTAGAGCGGATATTTTGGCTAGTGTCTTCAGGGAATTAGGAGTATTTTGTGGGTGTCTGCCTCAAATGAGAAAACCACTCTCAGTGATTTGATTATATCAAATGTCTTTTCATCTCTGCCAACCGTCCCCTAGTGTAACAAATGATGTTTTCGACCATGTGAAACAGAAACACTACTGCCCTTGTGTGGTCACAATTACTGTACTTTAAACGCTGTGTATTTAGCAAAACCCCTACTGTGTTTGCAGGGTTTTAGGGGTTTGGATGTGCGCGTTTGTGTGTGTCTAATCCAAGCTTTAGAGAATGTGTCCCTGCTCAGTCTGTCTGCATGCAACTAGAGATTACTTCACATGATCTGGGACAGGTGTATAGAATACTGTGGATTAGTGGACAGTATATATTTTGAGTGTGTGTGTGTGTGCATCCCGGAGTATGTGGCCAGTGTACAATGTAATGTAATGTGTGTGTGTGAGAGAGAGAGAGAAAGAGAAAGCGACATTGAGATTAAAAGTGTATCTTTGTCTGTGTGTGTGTGTGTGTGTGTGTGTTCCTATCCCAGATTACCCTAAATTTTCAACTGCTGACTGAGTATCTGAAATGACATCACCAGTGACATTGCCAATGACATCACTAGTGGTAACACAGGATGTCCTCTTTCTGATTGCTATTTTAATCTTTTGGCTGCAGAATTTGGAGGATTTAATAACAAAATGATTTCAAGTTGATACATTAGAATCATATATTGCTTTTCCAAATATATCCAAAGATATACAGTGATAATATTGGCAATATTATACTGTACTTTTCGTTATTAGTCTAGACAAAGCTAATTAAAGAGTTGGATAAATTGGATTTCAGAACCTTTTATACAAGGACTAAATATCGAGAGAAAATTTGATTTTATTAAATTTTGATTAGGTTAAACCTTTGTTCTGATCCTAGAGGGAATTGTTTGTTTGTGTCTGTCTGTATATAAGCAGTTATTGATAGGTAATTAAAGTTTTGATCAATGTGTCGTTTAGTCAGATGGATGGCTGTATCTTGTTACAAGCTCCTGTTATCAGTAGCTGTTGAACAATGTCTGTCTCAGCTTTCAACAGCCGTCTTCATGTTGTGAAAGCTTTAAGATTTAATTAGATTAAATTCACATCAGCTCAAGTTTCTATGTTGTTATCCAGGACAAGTTGCCTTAAACCTTGTGGATTTAAATGTGCCTGTGTCTGATTAGATTATAAGGTTCTCTGCATTCACACTATTTGTAAATGTATCTGGATGTATCATCAGCTGTGTGCAGAGGGGATTTGTTTGATCCAGTCCTCATCGGCTTTGTTCTTTCACCTGAATTGTCTGGTTTTTTATATGAATGTGATCACTCTCTGATCAGACAGGTTGCTTCTTATTGCTGAGGCAGGAAAGGGACTGAGTAATTTACCAATAGTTTTCATTGACACCGTGTTCAATGATTGGTTAACAAGTAGTTACCTAAGTTAATTAGTTATTAGTCATGTCTGATGTCAGTCAGTAATCAGTGAAAAATGTGTCCAAATGGTAAGGTGGTAAACGGTAGTACATTTTATGGCATGTAACCTTTTTGTTTCTATGGTTCCAGGTGATCCTGACAGTTTACCTCAATGACACCCAGCAGATGCTAACTGAGGTCCCAGTTACTCCAGCAACCAGAGTGATTGATGTGGTTGAATACTGCAAAGAGGCCGGCGAGGGGGAATGTCACTTAGCTGAAGTATGGAACGGGCATGGTGAGTCCGTCTGTTGATCGATCCATGATGGAGAAAAAATATTGATTCGTACTGCTGAACGAGTTGTAAAAACAACGTATCAATTTCACAGAAGCCATAAAGTTGATATAGTGAAGGTATTAGCAAGCAATTGTTAATTTACACATCCAGCAGACAAGTAGAACCTTTAGCTTTCATTTGAAATTGTGTTTCTAGGCACCCAACAAATCCAAAGTCCAATACTGACTTTCAACCCAAGGAATTATCTGGCTTTTTAGCTGTTAAATGCTCCATAATGTTCAGCAGCTAGTTTTTTTTCACTGAAAACAGCTGCCTACCTCTGAAAGGTAGGTTGATGAGAACTGTGAGACTAAACCATGACAGCAAAGTTGTGGGTCGTAAAACCAAAACAATGAGCTTGAAGACGCTAAAACGCTCCATAGATCTGAGGGAAACTGCAGAGTCAGGTGATGATTCTCTGTGTTTTCATTACTACGAAAAATCCCCTTTCACAACATTCGAACCAATGTCTATAGAAAAATTTTGATTAGCACAGCTTTAAGAACTGAATTTATATCACATACATTGAATAGGATTAGTAAAACATCAACAGAAACAAGTTAGAGATCATAAAAGCCAAGACATTTCAGGGGTATTAAACCAGGTAAAGAAAAAAATCATCAGCCAGAGGCCAATACAGAAAGTCACCATTTACACAGATAAAAAATTAATTAAATCTATAAATTTAAGATCAGAATTCACCTTGTTGCAGCAGATTTCTGTGTGACTTGAGCTCATCTGAAGCATCAACAAAGCATGTCAGACTGTCTATACAGCCAACAACCAACAGACTGTTATGGGATCGTTAGAAAAATTAGACTGATTGCAAAATTGATTTTTGTGATTCTGTTCAAATATTGCCACATGTCCCTCATTTGTAGTCTGTTGACCATTGATGTGGAGCATAAACCCACCAAACTCAGTTATTCATGTGCTTTTTCTTCCATTTTCTTTTCATTGCAGGCAGAACTGTATCTGTATACACACATGCCTGCACATAATTCAGCATTGTCCAGTACTCATATGATTACTATTGACAGGCTGTCTTTTGAGCTTTAGAGTATTTACGTGATTATAATCTGGCATTATATGAAAGGATAATCACAGTGCGACTCTGGCCTAAATCTTTTGTTTTGAAGCTAATTGTACACAAAGTCAGACCTTTATCATTGCTACATCCCATGAAATCAACAGAGTGCTAAGTGCCTCCTGTACACTGGGTGCCATTGTAAAACTTGAATAGACCACTTCATCACAAGCAGATGTTGAGAGCTGCTGTGTCCATTAAAGCGTGGCCTACATTCATTCAGTCATAGCTGTTGTGGAGTTGATCCGCATAACAACACAGTGTGTTCGTGTGGCAGTCTGGTGTGACTGAGCAGTCAGACAGGCTATAAATAGGTCTAATACTATATTGTGTCTCAGAGGGTGATACTGTAAAACAGCGCATAATAAATGGTGGTATAAACTGTGTTTTCTCAAACTGTGTTTTCTGTGTTGCTGCCTCACAAATGGTGTGTGCGTGTGAGACCACAAAGCCATTGTCTGCGTGTGTGTATTATTAGCCTTAATGGATTGACGTATTTTGCTCTTAGTATACTGTTGTTGGGTTTTGAAGACGCTAGTATGCCCTGACCTTCTTCCTTTTTAATTTTGCTGCTTTAATCACACAAATGTGTGAATATTCACACATATATTATAGGTTAAAAAGAATTAATTATAAAAATACATATTTTTTACAGCCATTACACCATTTAAAACTTAAATTAAGTTGTTTTCTAGGGTTATTTTTAGTGTTAAATCCAGTGGCAATTATTTGAAAGTTATAACAAGTTTCCAACCTCGTCATCATTTTTTGGCAGTGGGGTTAACTTTATTTTACATTTGGATCATGGGGTATGTAAAATTAGAAGCCAAATTTCAAGTGTTTAACTTGCTCACTTTAACATCACGTTTTCTTTCAGTTCCCTTTAAGATTGTAAAAATCTTCTAATGTCTCACTTTCTGATTGTATTTTATATGCTGTATGTTGTTTACACAAGATGAAATATTCAAACTCAAGGCTGCATGGTTTTTTAAGGCTGCATCACACCATTAAATGGAAATATTTTATATGTCTTGTGTATCATTCTATACACATGTCCCTAAAAGTTAATCCGGTATATTTGGTATCTTGGGAAAACTTTAAGACCTTTTGCTGAAATACTAAATAAAGTTCTGTGGTTTTGGACAATGTTTGGCTGCACAGCATTACTTTGTAATGACCGACCCATCAGCAGGATGTGGGATTAAAGAGATTAATGAACTGAAAAGGGGTAGAATCACAAAAATGTAAAACTATAACCATTGAAAGTAGTTCAAAAATAATTTAGAGACCATTATATAAAAACAAACTCAGCCATAAGACTTTTAAGAAGTGTTTCACCAGAAAATGCTATTTTAGCCAGCATGAACTGGCAGAAAAGAAATTGGGAAGAAAAATGTTAATTGAATGTAAATAATGATCTTATTTATGAAAGATCTCTTCCTGGCTTCTCTGGAAAAATCACAATAAGGCACAGTCTGCAGTTGCTCTGCTGACATTTTCTCCCCCTCTGTCTCTCTCCTCAGAGCGAGTTCTCCCTCAGGAGTTGTTATTGTTGGATCTCCTTCAGCAGTGGGGGGCCAGGAGGCCTGAGGTCAGCTTCTATCTCAGACACTGCCCCTCCTGGGCACAAGGTACAGCAAAACAAACACACGCACACACACACACACCCACAGTACATGTTGAGCCCACCCAAATTGCTTATATGAGTCTAATTGCTGACAGGCAGGAACAACTTTCAGACGGATTTCCTATTTTTTCCAGCATTGAGCAACATTCACTCATATGTGGATAACACACAAACTCACAGACCGTGGTGTGTGTGTGTGTGAGGTGGAGAGGTGAGATCAGGGGTTCTGTCAGTAATTAGCTTGATAAGACGATTAGAGTTACGTAACATGGACGGGGCAATGCTGAAGGAGAGGGGGCCAGAGACAAGGACAGAGAGATGTTTGGTCTGCTATAGAAATGTCAGATGATATTCTGCCAAAATAGCTGTTGGAATTGCTCAGTGCATTAGCAAATACATTGGTGAAATCGGTTCACGGCTGATTCATTGTTAAACAGTGATCCTAAGCACATCCACCCATGCTGAATGACTTTCTTTTCCCTTAACTTAAACTTGATCAGCAAAAAAGGAAGGGAATGAATGACTGTGTAATATTTGTGCGTGTTAGCACCCAAAGCATACGACAGCAGGGCTGGTGCTGTGCTGTACTGTAGCACTGGTGTGTTTTTGTGTCTGTGTGCGCTCCCCGCAGGGAAAGGACAACCTCACCACCTGCTGGTGTGTGCCCTTTTTACCCTTCATTCATTAAAAGCATCATTATCATTTATTTGAATCTCATTATTATCATATGCTTGTCAGCAGTGAAGTGTGAACAGTGAAGTGTATTCAGAATAATGAAAAAACGTGACACTTATTAGTCAGGTTTTTTTTTTTTAACTTGACTGGGTCATAGAGCCCATTAAGGTTTTCCCATGTGTGTGTTTTGATTGCTTATTATAGTATCGGTATCTAAAACTTTATCAATACCGTATTTATTCTACGCCTCTTCTCATTCCTATCAAATATTCTGTCAACAGTGAAGAGGTTTTCTGTCCCTGTCGTCTTCCATCCAGTCACAGTTTGTTGTGCCAGCAGCTCTGTAATAGGTTTAAGAGCAGCAGGGCAAGATCAAGACTAAGATAAACAGCGCAGCAGTGCATTTGGACGCCTGCTGTGGGGAGAAGAGCCTGGTTTCCCCTTTGTCCCACCTGTTTCCAGCACCAATATGTAACCCAGCCTTTGTTTTGATGTGGGCGATTGCCATACAACATACATGCAAATTGACGAGGGACTGGCTTTGACTGGTTTGAGGCCCTCCTGCAGGGGCCAAAACTGTCCCTTCTGTTTGCTGCCAATTTGTGTTTGGCTCCTCACCTAATATCATTAAACAGCCTCTTAAACTAGCCCTCCAAAGACCAGAGCAGCACATTACCCTGATGTATTACCTCATCCCAGGCTAATTCACCATCATCTGCCCTCTGCGACTAATTGAAGGTGCCTGTGGCGAGTTTGTGCGTCCCACACAAGGACATCACCCTCTTCTTAGGAGCTTACCCTGCTTGTCTACATTATCAAATAATCAGCCCTGTAGTGGTGAGAAAGCTGTTCTCACTGGGATGGAGCAGAGGCAGTTAATCTGTTCATAAGTGAATATAAGTTCCCGACACCTGATGATGATGTATTTCTCTCTGTGTCCACAAATGGCTCTTGAAAATTAACATACTACTTTAACTGTCCTAGAGTCAGTTGAATGTAAATACTGTTTTCAGTACCATGTTGATTGTAAGATACCATTTTAACTACTCCAGTGAATGTAAAGTACCTCTGTAAGTACTCCATTGACTGGAGGTGAAACTCGGAGCTTCCTGGGATTAGCCCAGATTGAACCTGTCTGGTTCAGTGTCTTAGTAGCTTTAAAAACGAAAGATGCTATTTATAGATTACACACTCTCAGAGAAAGATAGAACTACGTATAGGTGAGAGGAAAGGAGGAATTCCACCTTTTTATTTTCATCAGAGTTTATCTATCACACCCAAAAAAGGAAAAAGCAAATAAACACATTTTACATTTTACAGCTTGTGCAGAATCAGCATTACTGCAATGCAACACTTTATCTACTGTATTTCTGTGTTGTTATAGCAGGTAGGTTGCCCACAACATGCTCTACATGCTTTAGTGGTAGGTATAAGAAAGACTGAATTTAAACAGAGGCAGTGCTAACAAGGACACATAACCATAATAACCAACTAATCACTTTCAACACCAGAATACATAGTGGAATAATGAAACTAGAGCATGATTGTAACGAAAAATATCAAAACATATAAATTCATGAAAAAACACATCAACATATTTGCAGTACATTAGAAATATTGATGGAATCATGGATCTATGATTTACATGCAGTGTAATGGAAAGCAAATTTTAACACCCTAAGGCCAATGTCTCCTGTCCATTTATCTTTGTGATAAGGCACACGCACGGTTGAATGGTTAATTAAGGCCAAGGCCCTTTCTGTCCCTCTCTGTCTCTCTCCCTCCCTCCGCCCCTCTCTGTCCGTCACACAAGGCTCAACTCACCCAGGTCCATTTTAAGGTTATTCTTCAGTATCTCTGCTCAGATTTCTTTTCATTGTTCATTTATATGCAGGAAGTCAGCAGCCTTTGGAGCAGAGCTGGACCTCAGAAGCAGCAGACAGCGCTAATGACAGGGTAGGTGGACACCCACACACACACGCACGCACACACACACACACACACACACACACACACACACACACACACACACACACACACACACACACACACACACACACACACACACACACACACACACACACACACACACAGTAGCCAGGCTGGGCTGAAAGAGCAGGAAATGCATCTCCAGTTGGCTCAACCTGTCACACCCAGGACGTATTGTGCATTGTGCAAAGCTTTTTTGCATTGCAACAAGTAATGATTTTGTGGAGAGCTTCAGTTTGTCTCCAGCACCTACAATATACTTTTATGGTCTTTGGTAAAGGCCTTTACTTGAAAAGATATTGCAGATTCCACTCACCTATTGTAAATACAGTATGTACAATGTATGTACTTTATACAGTCAATGTATCTATTGTGTATATTGTACAATACATTTAAAAATGTGCCAAATGTACATTTTTGAACATGAGAAAAGACTTTCAGATTCCCATATTGATCCATCCCTTTGTTTAAACCTTGAGATGTGTTAACTAGTAGAATGTAATATCCTAGCTTAATATATTTGTAAGCTGCTGGTTGTGATATTTAGTACACTTCCAACATAAGAGTGTTACAGTTTTAGAGACTGCTCAGCAAAGAGCCAGTAAAATTAAGTCCAATCCAATGAACCATGTGTATTTAATTCTATTTTCTTTGTGAATACAAATTCAACAATAAAAATGTTTTCATTTGTGCGCGTTCACACACGCACAGTACAATGCTTTTGCACATTTTTGTGTATCTATTTGTGTGTGTGTTTGTATGTGTAGTCTAGTGGATTAGTCCACGGATTAGTGACAGTGATGATTATAGCTCTCTACCGGCAAGAACCATATGAACGCACACACATACACACGTAGTGAATAATCGTACAGTATAATCATTGTATATATGTTGACAGACAGACAGAAAAACAGATAAAATGGGAATTAGCCTTTTGTCATTAGCATGACTAAAAACCGTTAGCTAACTCTTCTGTTTTGCTAGCTTGCTTTATCCTGTTATCTTCCCCACCAAGTAATGAGTCATAAAGTAAAAAGAGCAGCTGACCTCATTCTAGCAGTTTTTTCATTTGTCACTAACTGTTATGTTGAGCCACGTTAGCTATTGTATTTAACATAGGCTAGATGTTCGCTTTGTACATGTCGATTAGGCCTTGGTTAGCCACACACCAACCATGTGTATCTGTGTTGGTCACTCTGCTGGTTAGTCAGCCAGTGTGCATGTGTGTGTGTGTGTGTGTGTGTGTGTGCATGTGTCGGTCAGTCAGTGAAGGTAGGATTAGCTTGGTCCCATGACATAACCGGGCTAAGAGGATTGTTAGCTAGCCACACAGCTCCTCCTCCCTCTTCTCCTCTTCCTCTCACCTCGCTCACTCCCTCGCAGTCGTCTTGAAGTCTGTCTTTCTTTTGTCCTCTACCTTTTACATTTGGTTTAAAGCAACAACAAAGAGTTTGAGGCAAGAGAAGAGCGTGGGGGGTGAGTTCTGAGAAAATGTTTCTTTTTCTCTTATGTGAGTGTATGTGTGTGTGTGTGTGTGTGTGTGTGTGTGTGTGTGTGTTCATGTGAGGGTGTTTACATCAGGCTCAACAAAGAGTGTGTGTGTGTGTGTGTGTGTTTGCTGTGCACTTTCTACTCACCTTACACTTTTTTGCCATCTTGACACATCAGCTCATCATACATAATAGAAAAACTGAAAATGTGGAAATAAGAGAAAATGTAAAGGTGGCTTTGAAATGTGAGTGACTGCGCGTGTGTGTGTTACTTTCTTGTCTGCTTAAACTCCTCACAAACTGGCTGACTGCTTGACAAACAGTTTGTCTATGTGTCAGGGTGGGACTTTTGGCCATGTGTTTCTGTGTGTGTGTGTGTGTGTGTGTGTGTGTGTGTGTGTGTGTGTGTGTGTGTGTGTGTGTGTGTGTGTGTGTGTGTGTGTTTGTGTGTGCTTGCGTCACAAAATCAGAGCACAGTGAGTGTTTAGGTCAGTGTGATTTACATCTTGTGAAAACTGGACAGGCCGGGTGTGGCTTCTTTTGGCCATGTGTGTTTGGATTTGACATTGTTATTTTGTCTGTGTGTGTCAGCCTTGCTTATGGATGTGGATGCATGACTCCTAGTCAGGGTGTGACTCTTGGTCCTATATAATCATATCCAAAAGCTCCAACCTACGCACTCACGCACACAAACACACACCAGATGTTGTTTCTTCCCACAGATGCATGTAAAGGTGACAGTGTCGACAGATGTCTGTTTACATGTATGAAAGGGAGAGGGAGATTTATTACTTTAGTGTACAGCAGATTTGGATTAGTTATTCATCACTCATATCAATAATAATGTTGTTACTCCATACAGTAATCCAGGTGCTAGAGAATGGACCAGAATGACTGAGAGCTTATAGTCGTGAAAGTATTGGACAATGTTCTGTTTCCCAAACAGGACACTTCCCTTTTTGCTCATGGTGAATATTTAGCTATTAGCATCTAGTGATCTGGTCAGAGCCCAGGTGGATTTTAATACTGTTTATCTAGTGTCTGGTATATATGATGGTTAACAGCAAGAAGTTATATGCTAACGTTACTGATATCCAGAAGAATATGAGTGCGACTCCCATGCTCTTAATTTGTGAAGTAAAACAGCAGGAATCTCATACGTTCATACATGCTAATGTTACTTTTTTATGCTAACGTTCCCTGTGTGAGGCAACCTTCTATGCTCTTAACCTGTGCTGCCTGTCTGGCACCATACACCCACTCATAGCTAATGTCTCACTGCTGGTAGAGCTAACTTTGTGTAATCTCGGAGTGCCGTGTGCCATGTAGCTAGCTATGGCTGACAGGTGTCTATCAAGGTGAAGCATGAAGTAAAAAAAGTTTTGAAAATGTGTGGATGAGTGCCACACACAAATTCACATCTAAAAAGTAATTTTATTGTTTTCAACTAAATTGCTGGCAAATGGGAGACCTGTCTATGAAATTCCTTTCAGCATCAGCTGTACTTTGTGTTTAGTGCTAATTGGAAAATGTTAGCATGCTGATAGGCTAAACTAAGATGACAACCATGGTAAATATTATACCTGCTAAAGATCAACATGTTGGCATTTTTCCTCAAAGGACTTTTGCACCTAATGCTGGTTTCACAAAATGTCCGTGGAATGGGAAGAACAGGAAAAACAACCTTTATTCCGACATCGGAATGTTCATGCATTATTTTTATGTGGTTAGCCCAGATGCTAACCTTGTAGTTAAACAGCCTAAATTAACTACTTTTGTTGTAGTAAGTATTTGTAGAAGTTTTTTTACCAAATGAAACCAGATACAAACAGACTTTTTATCTCCTATAAAATAAGCTGAATCGATTTGAATTAGTGTTAATATTGGATTATATTTTAATGTAAGTGACAGCGATGGTGTATTTGCAGCCTTTCTGCTAACAGTTTGTTGACATGTCTGTAGTTCTTTTCCCCAAGTGGGAGATACCGACAGTATCAGAAATTCCTGATATTTCTGACTCGGAGTTACCAGTAGGCTGATTTGAACGGTTTTTCACATTTGGCTGCTCATAATTACAGTTTAAACCGCATGACATGAACACACCTTCACAGAGGTGTTAGCATGACTATTGACTTCTTGCAATGTTTTATGACTTCCTATCTAAACTGGCTTTATCCTAAGCAGAAAACTTCTAATTTTGAAAAAAAAAAAAAAAGTGAGGTGGTGGCAGGTTAATGTTTGGATAAGTGAATATGTTTGTTGTAATTTTATGGAAGAGTTTGACATAGCATTATGATACAATAACAGCTACTAATTAAAGAAATATATTACTAACAAATAAATCTTACTGCCCAATGCTGGTGTTTTGCAGACAGTGTCCTTCTCCTCCCCAACACAGCTTCCTACAAACCTCCCCTCTAACCTCCCAACAACCACGAGGCCTGTCACACACTTTGAGTTAACACATGCTCACACATGCATGATTCACTCTGTTTAGCCAACTGTGTGTAACTCTACCCCATCCAGTTGTGTGTGAGAGCACTGCTGAGGGATATATTAAGAAGTCAGGTGTGTCTTTGTGTGTCTGTGTGCGCTTGACAAAACACACATGTCAGGGGTTGTGTTGATGTAGATTTAGATGAATATTTTCCCTGTATGTCATCAATACAATTCCCTCAGTAAGGTTCAGGGACGTCAGCAGACTTGAATTGCTAGATGTGACCTGGTGATGGTTTGATAAAGGGGTGGCTACTTGAAAATAATGCTCAGAGCATGTTAGTATTAAAGGGGCGTTTTACATTTTCTTTAAAATTGGTTGGTATTGTATGGCGTCAGAACTTTGACATAAGTGAGTGCTGGTCATCCTGTTGTTATTCCTGAGTTCTGTTTGAAGCGTTCACTGTTTTGCCCAAAGACACAGTTGGGACACATGGTTGTTGATGGATAAGCTGCTTGTGGTGGGGTTCAAAGTTGTGATCTCTCGGTTACAGGATGGTCTCTGTAACCAGTGGGCCACCCTGCTGTGTGAACGTTGGTCACTTGAGTGGTTCTGATAACAGAGTTTTATTCTTTGGTCCAGCTTGGGCTGCAGGAATGTCTTAATGCTGTTATTGTAGATTAGGAGGAATATTTTTATTGGAGGCGTAGAGCAGATGGTAAGGGGATGGGTTTCATTGCTTGGGGGACCTATGATCAGAACAATATGTGTGTGTTTGCCTACTATGTGTGTGTATAACTCTAAGAACATATGCATGGCTGGGAAACGTAATACTCACACACTGAGAAGGTCAAATATTCCCATGTGCTTCAGATTATAGCTGAGATCACAACATATGTAAAACTGCCCCAAAGACCAGTGAACAGCAGCGATATCAGATAGTTGTTAAAATTACAAAGAAATTGTCTTCTATGATTGATAATTAGCAATCACTTTCTACTGTTCAATTTCAGTAAAATGCCTTGAAGTGAATTTACTGACACCAATTAATTCACACCAGTGGAAGTTTGGAATCAGGTTTCCCTGGAATTACATTTCATATTAAAAGTACTCACCAGGACTTCATCCTGAGAAAACCCTTACATTTCCCAAATTCTGAAAATATGAATCCTGAAGGCCGAGATACAGAAGAAACTGTGTGAAGAGAGTTTTCTCTGTACCATGGTCTGTTTATGCCACAGTGACAGCATTGAGGGTTTGCAACTGACAGGCATGTAGGCAGCGCTACCAGGGATGCCAGATTTGATTGACATCGAATAGTCCAATCCGAGCCTTGAACCTGCTTTGAATCTATTGCATCTTCATATTTCAAGGAAAACTACGTACATTCAAAATCCAGACTGTAAAGCGTCGAAAACTGAGTTTTTAACATATATGAGTCGCAGGTGTGTGCCATGGTTCACAGTAGCTGCATCGATAGGTTGACAACTTGACAGCCCAACCACGTGCCAGCATTTATCAAGCTGGTTACAGGGCGCGCTATGCATCGTAGCAAGTAAGGAAATAGGTTACAGGTAAATATTTTTTGTACCATAAACCATATCAAACAAAACCTGAGAATAACCAATCCACAAATAACTTGTATAAGACAGTAAGAAAGAGTTTCTAAGAGGCTATGAGTGGCGATGGTGGCTATCTAACAAGATGTCAGGAGAGATGTGAATCGATCGTTAAGGACAAATCCACGGTCTTACTTATATAATACATTATCGACATTGTTAGCATACAATGAATAATCAGTCTAGTTTCAAAACAGCTCTATACCATATCACTGTTATGGAAAGAATTATGAAGCTATGTCGTGCTGAAATTATCGTACATTACTGATTGAATGAAGGGCTTATATGATTATTGTAACACTGGTCTTCTGTTTTATTAGCAGGCTATATAGTTTAGGCAAACCCTAAATTACAATTACTATCTCCACCAAGTCTATTGGATAACGTCACATTAAAATATCTTCACATCTGTGAACAGATGGAAGCTTTTATAATGCCTTTTCACGTGCTATGACTTTTGAAATGCATAAAAGAAAACCTTTCAGCCTAGTGGTAATGAACTGAAATGACATTTGGTTTTGGCAGTCACCAGTCCTCTATTGCATGCCTCTAGCTGCCTGTCCGTCTCTTCTTCTTCTTGTTCTTCCTCGTCTACTTCTTAAAGTTGTGGCAGAATGGAAACAGCGACGACATCCCTGTCAATCTCTATAATAATTGGAGGGGAGAGAGGGCTGATCCACTGGAATGCAGCCTAACACTTTTTATCAGTGAAAACCACCCAGCAGGTGCAAGTAGTCCCAACTACTGCAAGCAGCCCAGAAGCATTTTTACCCACCCAGTCAAATAAAAGCAGCTCAAGTGGGCTGAGATTCCATCTAGTATGGCAACACTGAGCTCTACCAATACCATGCACTGTTATAAACTCTCTGTATTCAGTTCCTCCAATTTGAGGAAATTGAATTTTGTCCTGGAATCAGTTCAGCTAAGGAAATGTTTTTGTTTAGTTGGTTCAAATGGTTCATGTCCAGATTTTCAGCCTTTAGATTAGTGATCAGAGACATGACGTTTACATCTAACCTTGAAGTGTACTTTGAATGAGCTTGTGAGCCAAAAAGTAACTTTCTATTAATCTGGCTGAAGTGAATGACTAGGTTTTCCAAACAGGAGTGCAGCACATCTAGACACTGTAATACTGTAAATAAAATGTGCAAAATCATATATCATCACTTACATGTCACTCGGTCACCATGGAACCAGTGATCCGGAGGGAGCACAAGGTTGATTTTGATGTGCTTTCAACATTTACTTTGATCATTTGCAGGTTTTTCCCTTTGAAAGCTCCTCACTTTCACAAAATAGTTTTAAAGCCAGGGGTTTCAATAGCTTTAATGAATTTGAATGTCCTTTGGTGATGTAAATGCCCATTTACAAGTCCAAGGTACTGAGGGACACTTGAGTAGTTCAAATATATCATTTTCAGCCTTTAACAACTGCCGAATGTTAATGAAAATTTCATTCATTTTCAGTACTACTATTAATAATAATAAGTTATATTTAATTATAAAAACATAATGAGTCTCTGTTAAACACTCCCACATTTTAAGTTGTCAGTGTCCTACATACACACAGCCCACTCACGTCCACAGATGCCTGCACCCAAAACAGCAGGACTAGCAAAAATTCCAGTCTGCTGTCATTACTGGATGTGTGTGTGTGTGTGTGTGTGTGTGTGTGTGTGTGTGTGTGTGTGTGTGTGTGTGTGTGTGTGTGTGTGTGTGTGTGTGTGTGTGTGTCTTTTACTGAGTGAGACAGATGTGTGTCTGTTTCACTCAGTGAAAGAGAAAATGTGTGACGCAGCAGTTAAGTCACATGTCACTGTGTGTGTGTGTTGCAGAGAGCAAGACAGAGAAAGGGAGAAGAGGAAAATATGACGCGGCAGGAGTCAGCTGTTACTCTAGTTTGTGTTGGCTTGTGTGTATGCATGCACGTACATTTCGAGTGCACGCGTGTGCCGCGTCTGGCAGGAATGTGTGCCCTGAGATGGCTGCGCACGGTTCCACGGTTGTTAATCTGCCGGCATCAACATTATCATCATCCTCATCTTCCTCATAAAACACATCTGGAGCTGGAGGCAGAGGTTGATTGAGAGCAGCTAGTGCCCCATCAGGCTGTGGTGCAGTGACTTCCCTTCTGAGAGAAAGTGGGAGAAAGAGAAATGGAGGTGTGTGTGTGTGTGGGGGTGGGGGGGTCGCTGCAGCAAAAAGCCAGCTGCAGAGGAATGACAAGGATTGAGAGGAGAGGTGAAGGCATGCAGATATGTAGACAGGGGGACTAAGAAAAATGTTGAAAGGTGTAGAAGAAGAAAAGGTGACGTAAGATAAAGAGAAATAAAAGCATGAAGAAAAATATGGAAAACAGATATTTAGAGGTGTAAGAAGGGACTGGAGGAGGTATAGAAAAGAGGATGATATAGAAAGATGGAAGGACAGAGGAAAAGAGCGAGGCACTGTAAATAAAAAGGGGATGGGGCTAATGACTTTCTGTCTTTTTGTACCAGTTTATATGTTTACATGTTTGGACTAATTGAATTCAGTGTCACTTTAGTGGGCTTTCCACTCTGTTCACACGTCATACGAGAACACACCAATAACTGAGAGAGAGAGAAAGAGAAAGAGGGGGAGGGAGGGAGCGTGGGCCGAGCAAGAGAGAGACGGAGAGCGAGGGGGGCGGGAGGGGGGGGGTCTTGTAAATCACAGCACATCACCAGGCAGACGAGAGGGAAAGTTGTGATAAGGATCGCTCTCGTTTCCCACCCCTTTAAGCTTTTCTCCCTCAAGCCTCTGGCAACATTTTTCTATCTGAAACCATTAAGGTCCGCTGTGTCTCTGAGCAGCTCTGAGGATGGAGTGGAATGAGGTGGATTTGGTGCAGGAATTTACTGTTGAAGGACAATGCAGCAAAATTAAAGTCCGCTCCTGCAGGATCACATGGGACAGCCTACAGGTAAATACGGCACAGAGGGAGGCTGATAGAAGAAGCATGTTGATGTCAGCTGGGGCCTCGGAGCAGCGCGGTCTGCGGGATGTTGTACAGCGTCTTAACAGCATGAGCAGCAAAATACATGACACCGCTATTAAGTGTCAGGTGAATTGTTAACTTTTCAGTAGCTGTAGGATGCATGCACGAAAGATTTAAAAAATTGAAACTGCATTATGTGAGGATGTGAACTTCACTGACAGAAAAACAAGATGTCCCATTCACTGTTTTGATTGACAAGGGATCTTTAGCCCAACCGATGACAATCTTTCAGATTAAGTCAGCAAGATATTGTACAGTACATTAACAGGGAAGATGTGTTACCTACTATTTGCTTTAGCAAACCTAATATCTTTAAAAATGTCAGCTTTTTAGGTTTTTATGCAGTTTGATTACCAGGCTTTTTCCAGCTGCCAATAAAATGTAGTGTTGAAAGCGCCAAAAATCAAAGATCTGCTACTGATTGGAGATAGAAGCTCAGATATAGTGGAAGGTTCTAGAAAATTCGGTTTACTCCCCATTTCTAATACATCTTCACACAAGGGACAATATACACATTAACATATCATTTGGTCATAGGCGGCACCAGAATTTTTCTCATGGTGGTTAATTAGGGGCTTAATAGACATGGACATTTAGCATTTGAAAGTCCCTTCCAAGTATCATACAGTATGCCTACTAAAAACACTTGTAATATTTCAAAGCACTACACACAAACAATAAAAATCATACAGCACTCTGGTAGGACTGGGACCCAAGCACAAGCGGAGGGACAGCAGATACAGAAATATACCACAGTCTACTTTGGAAAACTAACTGAAAAATTATAAGCAGAATAACGCTGAAATTACACAGCTCATGTGTCAAAAAGTAAGTATCACAGACAGGGATTGTAGGAAATGCATACAAAATCTTTTTAGTGAATAGTCCAGCTAGCTATGAAAGAAACCACTTACTAGTTGTATTAAGTTTTTGTGAGGGTACTTTTTCAACGCTGGGCGCCAGACTACTTCCTCTAGCTACCAGCCGTCTAACATTGCTAACAGCAACACAGGCGCTACTGTAGCCTGTCAGCGGTGCGACAGCAGAGTGGATAAAACTTTACTTAAAGCAGCTATAATCAATGGTTATGATAACAATTTTCATATGACAATGTGAAAACAGTGTGACAAGGGGTCGTTTGTAGTGATGAACCTGTACAGAATTATCGCCCGAATCTGGAGCTCTCCTAAGCTCTACGGAGCTTTATAGTGAGTTTCAGCTCATTGTTTTGGTTTTCTCGCCCACAGCTTTACTGTTCTGGTTCACTCTCACAGCTTTCGCTTTTGCCTGTCGTTCAGACAGCTGACTTCAGCAAAATTAAAAGAGAGTGAATGGTGGACCTAGATTCGTCAGGTGGCCAGAAACAGAACTCCAGATTAGTGATAATGTTGCTCCATAACTGCTGGATGTGTAAACTAGCAACTGTTTGCTAAATATCTGCCATATTGATATGTAAATGTTGTGTTCTTGTGTTTCTGGTGCTCCCAAGTGACTAAAAAAAAAAGATCAGTTTTTGCATGTTTAAGTATTATACATCTTGTGTGACGTGAGCAACATTAGCTCACCCAAGTGATTCCAGTGCATAAAATGTTGCTCGTCTAAAATCAGAAAAAAAATTGTCTGTCAAACATCTGGCAGTTTCATTCTGGGGCTACATGCAGCTAATCCTTGCTCAGCCATAACTTTATCTAGCTCCACCCTACTGCCACCTACACTGAAATACACTCAGTGCCCATTTCATTAGGTATACCCGTACAATCAAACATGGTCCAATACCCTGCCTTAACATTGCTCTTTATGAAGCTCATAATCTTACGTTTTTGGTGATGTTGTCAGAAATATCTTAATTCAATGATATGTATATAGCTGAGGTCATAGTTAACTGGAATGCATTATATTGAGAGGTGTTTCGACTTTTTCGTCCTACCTACATGAGGGGGACAGAATATTAGAAAAACCTCTCAATATATTGCAGTCCAGTACAACACAACCACTAACTATGACCTCAGTGCTAAAACATATAATTGAATTAACACCTCTGTGACAGTGCCAACAAACACTGAGCATTTTAAGCATTATAACAGTAGACTTTGTGACAGGACAGCTGTATTGAATTGAATTAGATTGTACAGGTGTACCTAATAAAGTGGACACTGAGTGTTTTATGTTTTATGATGAAAAAGTGTTTAAAAAACCATGAATAAAAGAGATTCTCTGCAACACTGAAGGTTGTCATTGCCTTATACGGTGCTCCTGGAGTTCATGTTGTACCAATCTATCTAGTACCACAACATCACTATCTGCAATATATACACATGATTATAGTGATGTTCTAATTATACTGGCACTGCCTGGTTTTCTTTAAGATGACAGCACTGGACCACAGTGCATTAGCAGGACATCAGTCTGTATCTCCAGATCCTTCATAATGCACATCAGAGTGAGGATGTGCAGAATCCCATAGATCAGCGGTTAGGTAATGATATGTGGCACCACTGACTGGAAAACCAGTGTAATGTGCATAATGTCATCGTCTAAAACATGATGTACGCTGCATTATGTTGGAATACTGTGTGTCTGCATAATGTCAGTGATCATTTCTTTATGCTAGCCTGTAGGAAGGCTAGCATAAAGGAGCAACATTATCACAGTGATACTGTCTATAGCACAGTGTGGCTATTGATGTCATTAATCACTGATACTGATATTTAGCATGGTGCTAATGCTGCCAGAGTTTGAACTTCCACTCCCTGATCTGTTAAATGGCCAGTGGGTCTAATATGTTTTACTGATTTCAAATCTGTTCAGGGTAATGGATTTTTTCATCAGCTCTTCCCTGAGTCATGGCACTAAAGTCTCCACTGAGATATGTGAAGATTTATTTTCAACATTTAACTAAACTGACTGAGGCCTCAGTGCCCTAGCATTTAACCATTTTGAAACAATTTCTCTCTTATCTCTGGCAGAGATTGAGTTTTGATTGAAATCTGTGTGATATGGTTCATAATCATTATTCTTGAATCCTAGACCCTTTAAATCATACTATCTATAGTCTGATATATAGTGGGGTCCAAAAGTCCAAGAACAGTTTCCCATTCAAGTTATTGGGAAAATGGTCTCAGTCTTTTGGACCCCACTGTATCTCCAACTTCCATGTTCAACTACTATTTCAGAGCAATGCTCAGTACAGACAGTTGAAGTAACTAATCAAGTCCAACTATATCAAGATTTTACCTATATAATAGAGAATTAAAAGTGAGGTCTGTGGATTATTAAGAGTAACTGGGACATTAGTTTAGGACAATGAAGTTGGTTTTGGGATTTTGTAAATGTAATTTTTCAGTGTTTTGAGCACTACAAACCAAATTCTATACACCTCCATTAGATTGGACATGTGGCCAAAGCCAGTCTCAAAACTCGTATCAATAAAAATCTTGATCCCGAGTAACAATTGTAGCTATTAGTGTACCCTTTTACACCACACACCATCCAATTTAACTGACCTCCTGAAATTCTGAGTTGGCTTAAAAGAAGCACCGCAAAACTGGCCAGGCTCATTTCTCTTGCTGCAAACCTTGACCTACTGCAATAAGAAATAACTGCTCCATTAAAGCATATTAACTCTGGGGTTCCTCAGGGTTTCATTTTAGGCCCCTTCCTGTTCCTATTTAGTCACATTGTGCCACATTATATCCAAATTTTTGTGTATCTTTGCATTGATATAGAAAAAATATACAGTGACTAGTAAAATTAATAAACAGTCATCTCTAGAATGTAATGCAATACACTACAACAGCTCTGTGATCAGTTCTACCTCTTTACCTCTAGATGTTTTTGTTGAAACTACTTCTTTAGTTGTTTTTTTTGTGAACTCAGCTCTGTTGTATTTTTTGTTGCTGTAGTTTTTGTTGGTGTTGCTAATGTTCTATCCACATTACAGTATATGCAATCCAATACAGCAACACCAAAAACAATGTTATTTGAACTACTGCTGTTATATGTTTGGTTCGGCTTTATTTGGTTTGGTACTATTTGACAGCTTAAAACTTTTTTGAGGCATTTAAAGCCCCCCCCCCACCCATCACTATAACGTTTAAATATCCAATTAATATTATTACTTATATAAAATAATGATATGTTAAGTTTGGACAAGTCTTTTTCTCCAATAGAAGGAATATGCTATGTTGCAAACAGAGTACTATAGCAAGTGATGGACATTCTACCTTGGTATTCGTTTTGTTTTTTATTTAAATTGATAATATGATCACACCTGAGGGGTGCCCTAATAGCTAAAGCAAGAAAAAGAAAGTCTCATAATAACTCATATACACAGCAGCCAATTTTACTTTAGGTGGAATTTAGAACTCAGCGGTACTCTGGAAATGAACTGCAAGACTGTTTGAAGTGGAAACTACATTTTTTCATCTTAGGTCCCTGGCCTGTTTAAGTGGACCTGGTCTGAAATCTGCTCTAGAAAGACTTGATATTCTGCTATTGTATTGTATTGTATGATACTCTACAGCAGCATTATAGCTTTATTAAGATGCAGTGCAGAGCTGCCTGGTGTTGAAGCAGGCCCACAGTATTATTAATGCTGTTGCAACTATGTAGCCAGGTTTATAAAGTTGCTTGATCATATTTCCCATTGGACAACATATGAAAACTTTTGCATTGTATAGCCTCACTGTTTACTGGAAATGAATGTAACAGACCAGGAGTTGTTTGTGTGTGTGTGTGTGTATCCATGAGTGAACATACACAATTGCAGGATGTGGCTGGGCTGAAACCTTCCGCTCTTGTCTGCTAAAGGCATTTCTCCCCCCACCATCCCACCCTCAACCCCCCAAATACACACACACATGCACAGACAAATATTTCCTCATAAAGTCATAGAAATGTTTGTTCTGTACAACATCTACAAGCACAGCACCTTAACAAGGTGTTCTTCTGTGTGTCTGGTACGATTAAACCCTCCTCTGATAGTAAAATACAGAACAAATGGTCTGTGTAATTTGATTTTTTTTCCCGCTCATGTTGATGTCTGTGTCACAGCACTGTAATGAAAAGGGCAGATAGGGTTCCGGTTATTTTCCCCAAACCAATACTATAATTCTGTCACTCTGCCAAGGCCACCAGGTGCTGGCCTAATAAAATTTCTGAATCACACTGAATGTGCTCTGTGGCCTGAAGTGTAAGGTGATATGTGTGTGCAGCTGTGTGTCATCTTGTCGGTAACGGTCCTATGCTCAGTTATGTGTAATGGAGATGCGCAGGGGGAAACATAGGCTTTTTCTGTTGACATACTGTATTAATATACTCAGCTTTTGTGTGTTCTCATGTGTGTGTAGGTTCCCCGTGTGGAGCTGACCCTCTCTGAGCTCCAGGAAATGGCCACAAGACAACAGCAACAAATAGAGGCTCAGCAACAGATGTTGGTCACCAAGGTAACTTGATTACCTGTCAGTAGGTGTAAGGTTATTCACATTACAGTCTGCCTGGAAAGGTTGGCCAAGAGGCACCAGGACCTTAGGCCTCTCAGCAATGTGTGTATGAGTGTCTCTGTGTGTGTGTGTGTGTGTGTGTGTGTGTGTGTGTGTGTGTGTGTGTGTGTGTGTGTGTGTGTGTGTGTGTGTGTGTGTGTGTGTGTGTGTGTGTGTAAGGATCATACGTCTTCCTTTGAAACAGGACATGTGATTCAGGTCAGGGTTTAAGGACTGACAGGAAAGAGCAACTCCATTTGATGCAGCAGATAACCATTCACCTCCAGGTTTTTGTGTGAGAGAGAGACACAGACTATGGTCCCTTGTCCCCTGTTCCCACATTAGGAAGTGACCTTTGAGTTGACAGGAATTGAGGTCATCAGGGGGACCTCAGCTGCTGGGAAGTTGAAGCAGAATTGTACTCCAGGAAAGAGTTAGAAGGGCCAGCCAAAAAAAACAAAAACAAATCTGTTTCTTTTAATTTTTTAAAGTCTCTCCATTCATTTGTTAAAGTGTCTACCAAGGCTAAAATAAATAAAAATGTTTTCAACAGGGAATTGGAACATTTTCAACCACCAAGTTTGATTTGGCCAGTTTTGGTTTTTCAAGGCCAACTGTGGCAACATTATGCTGATATTCAGCATTTCTTAAAAGCAGCACTCTCCCTGCTAAAATGACATCTATTAAGTGTTTCCTTCCACTGTGCAAGTATTGAAGTATTTCCCTCTCAGAGTGGAAAAGTCTCCCAGCCGCCATGTAGAGACAGTTTCCATTATCTCAACAATAGTATGATACAACATTGGTTGAAGATTTCCTTGAAAAAAAAATAGTCCAAAAGACAGCATGCACATTTTCTCCTGCGCCTTCAATGTAATGAAACAAGCTGCTGTTATGTAACGTGTTATTAGCGCGTGTGTGTGTGTGCGTGTGTGAATGCGTTTGTGGCTCCAGTGAATGATAGGAGGTTCCTTGCCAACATTCCATTTCCCTCTTCCTGTCTGTGTGTGTGTGTGTGTGTGTGTGTGTGTGTGTGTGTGTGTGTGTGTGTGTGTGTGTGTGTGTGTGTGTGTGTGTGCGTGTGTGGTGTTTGAGAGAGACACTCAGGTCAGCTGTACTACGTGCCAGCACGATACAGAGACAGAGGTGTAAACTGCCTCAGTCAGCATCACACATAACGGGCCTTACTTTCCTTTCTCTCGCTCTCTCGCTATCTCTCTCTTTATTTCTTCTCTGACGGTATTTGATTTTTTATTGTGTGTGGTAGTTGAATACATAAATGCATAAACAAGGATGAAAATCAATAGACACATGATCATGGAGATCATGGCAGGGTGAAATATAGGCGGCTAAGTGACAGATACATTATGCTTTTGGTACAAAGTCTTATCTTAAAGCATCACTTTTTCAATTTTTAATAAGGGCTCCCTAAGGCAGTACAGTATGCAATAAAGATGTATCATTGAATCGCTAACGGGGATCCTAAACATTGCTGCTTCAACAGGCTGTTAAATGTCTCCTGAAGAAATAAGTGATTGTGCTTTTCAGGCATAATATGTCTCAATATTTACTCTTCTCTCATTCGTTACATTAAAGCCACTGCACAGTCACATAGGTGTTTTCAATTACTGCCTTGTCAGACCTCCAGTCAGGTTGAAGGCGGGTGGAGCGACGATGGGAATGACATGATTTCACCCCACTCTATGAACGAATAGCAGTGATAAAGGTGGCGACTGCCCCACCCTGACAAGTGCAACAACTTAACAGGAGAGTGAGTGAGCTGTCAATAAACCGGAGTCTCCCCACACCCTCACCAGAGTCCTGAGTGGAGGTCCAATCAGGCACCACATGTCCTGTGAGACCACATGTGTGGGTGGACTGTGAATGTGCTGAGGCTTTAATTTTAACTTTAATTTTTGTTTTTATCTGCAAAAAAAAACCAAACAAACAAAAAAAACCACAGTCATTTATGATCTTGCAGCTCATTTTTTCTGTAATGAAAACCAACAAATGGTATTTGTATAAAATATCAATCAATTGATGATCACTAGGTAATAATTCCATAATCAGTGTATGAACGGCATGTTCCACTTGCAACTGTAATATATATATTGTATTTCTTTTTTGACAGCATCTTTATCAGTCATTATTAACACAATTCCTTCATTTAATCGAGTCTTCCCTCAGTCCAAGTTAAGTGAGAGGTACTATTTACTATATAGAAAAGAAAGGAGAAGTTGGAAGAGAAGGTGTAGAGGTTTTTGATAATGAGAGAAATGTTTATTGCAGTAGGTCTAGCTAACTGGCGGAATAACTGTGCCATCGCAGGGTCTGTGCAACTGAAAACATAGCTGGAAATGAATGAGAACCTCGAAATTTGTCATGTCCTTATCTTCTTTTCCCGTAGGAGCAGAGACTGCGATATCTTCAGCAGGGAGGCAGATCTAACCAGGGACAGACACAGGTGGGATCCATATCTCGGTCTGTCTTCTATCAGTCTTAAAGGAGAGTCTGTCTTAATACGACACTCACATGGCCATATGTACACTGGAAGTTTCTCTGTGATCATTCCGCCTGTCCATACCGGCTAAGTCAGTGGGTATAGCAAATTGAAATTGAAAACATACCCTGTTTATTCAACCCAGATTATGGCAGCTCTGTTATTTATTTTTGGTGATATTTCAGAAGCTGAAAATGAGATGAAAATGCAAATGGATATTTAGCTTGTGTTGTCTGTGCCCTTCTCTCTTGTTTAGTCGGAGGCTGAGAAGCTGCAGCGGTTGAAGGAGCGAGTGGACACTCAGGAAGCCAAGCTGAAGAAGATCCGAGCCATGAGAGGACAAGTCGACTACAGTAAACTGATCAACGGAAACCTCTGTAAGCCTCAACACACTAAACACACTGCAGAGATGATGACTATGGATTACAGGCACTGCAGTTTATGACTACATATTAAAAGGACTATGTACCATGAATTTAATCTGCTGAAATAGTCTTGCTGCTACAACATGAGGGAAAACAGTACTATAATGTGTATATTTTTTAACTATTCGCCTGATATGCTTAAAAATACATTCATCTTAAAGTCACGGGCTAATGTATTATACGGGCTGTAGATCAGATTTGTTTTATACATCTTGCTGTATGTTTTGCTGTGATGCATACACACTCAGAAACACAGAGACACACTCAAATCGGCTCATGTAATAAATAAAGGCAATAGCAGTGATCTGATTTCACAGTGAGTAGATCTAATTTTTCTCCGGGCATCTGTCTCCAGCTGCAGAGATTGACCATGTTAGCAGCCTGTTTCAGGAGAAGCAGGCAGAGCTGCAGTCTGCAGTGATCAGAGTCGACCAGGTAATGTCGAGGGTTGTTTGGGGTGAGAGTTCATTGTAGCAGAGGCATCAATGCAATTTGAGTCAGGTGAGTTGCTGTTAAGTCCTTTTTAAAACTGTTTCACCAGTTGACTCAACAGCTGGAGGATTTGAGGAGAGGGCGCCTTCAGTTACACTCTGTGGCACCAGCTCAGGGGGCAACCACTGGGTCCCCTGGTGCTACCACCGGCCAGAAAGGATCACCCCTGTCTGGCCCTGCAGCCCTGGAACTTAGGAAACTCTACCAGGAGCTGCAGGTAAATTAAACTTAAGAATTTTCTTTTTTTGGTTAGAAAAAGCTTTCACGAAAGGGAGATTGTAAGACGGTGTGTCTCTGCTGTGTGTTGCAGGCTCGTAACCGCCATAACCTGGAGCAGAGCAGCAAGTTGGCCCAGAACAAGGAGCTGCTGAACAAGAGGAACACCCAGGTGACAGTGATGGACCAACGCATCGGAGACCTGAGAGAACGGCTGCATAAGAAGAGAGCAGAAGTACAAAACTTCACTTTTATCGTGAATTTTTACTCACATCTAACCAGCTGATGTAAATGCCATTAATTTTTCATGACTCCTTAAAATTAGCTTGACAGTTACTGTAGGTGTCCTCCTTTCTCTCTGCTCCTCTAGTTAAGCCGTATGAATGGAGGAGGCCTGTCCTCCCCTCAAACCTCTTCCCATCCTGGTGTTGGAGTTTTGGGTCGAGTGGCGGCTGTCTGTCCCTACATCCAGGTTCCAGCTGAGGGGAGACAGGAGGCGGGGTACCCCCAACCAGCTGACCCACCACCCAAACCTACCCCGCTCAGCCACACCCGCTCCCTCTCAGGTTGGTCCAAAATATTTTGCCATCTTTACTTTGGTTTTTCTGGCTGCACTGTCTTATATCTCTGTCTGAGCTCTAACTTGCTGTCCTTTCTATTTCCTTTTCCTGTCTGTTGGCTCCTTTTTTTTTCCTTTCCCCTTATCTGTTGTTCTTGGTGTTATCTTCAATGTCGATGTGTTAATGTTATTGGTAATTTTGTAATGACTGTTTTGTCACTTGTTGATGTGGTGGTGGTTGCTGTTGTGACTTTTGCTGTAATCGTTTTGTGACGTCATTATGATGTCATCGTGATGATGTTCCTGTTGTGTATGTCGGTGTTGTTTCGGTGGCTGTTACTGTGGTGGTGGGTGTGGCCACGCAGAGGAGGACAGGAGTGGCGCCAGGAACCCTCGCGGCCAGTGGAAAGTGTCAGATTTAGACATCGTCCTGTCAGAGCCCACTGAGACATGGGAGGGACCTCGGTCCCCTCAGGGGGGCGACAGTAACAACAGTGAGTTCCGAGAAGGCGCTAGAGGAACTTACTCACCACCCGCTCCACTGGTGAAAGATTTGCAGCACCTGGTTCCTCACGCTTCCATACACACCTCAAAGTGTAGTGGGCCTGTTTATAGTAGATTCATACATGATTTTCAAAACAAGTGATTTTACAAGTTTGTTTTAATGAGCCTGAATCCAAACACGACCGACATTTTCTTAGTTTGACTCTTAGGCTGAAAAATCCAAGGCTGCATTCAAACCGTACATGTCACGGAGTGTTAGTGTCGAACTATACAGACCAGATGGTTAGGAGATAGAACATAATAGAATCAGCTACAGAAAATGACCTCCGAATGTTAAGGGTCGTGTGTATAAGGACACAGACATGACATCTGATATCCAGCAGCTGCTCGGGGTTAGGAAGGCCAGAGTAGGAAAATAAACTGAGGTCAAACTACAGCTTGGACTGTGACTCATATACAAATATTCGTTCACATCATCCTGCCTGGTTTGAGAAAGTAAAGGACAGTAGAAAGTTCATAATCTTCAGCTGTAGTTCCAAAGTTAGAATAATATGATAATCTGTCCAAAGGTAACAAAATCCACAACAAGTTGAGGCTTTCTCTGGTGGGCACAGTGACTTCCCCGAGTCCTGCTGTCAGCTTAAGGTTGCTAGACAGCTTTAGACATGTTAGTCGATGGATTTCCTTTGGACAGACAGCTAACAGTTAAAAGCCACAAGGACTGGAAACAGCTAGCCTGCCTCTGTCCAAAAGAAAAACAAACTGCCTACCAGCATCTCTGAAGCTCACTAACTTCATATTTAGTGTACAGACATGAGCGTGGTATTGATTTTCTCATCTAATCTTGGCAAGAATGTGAATAAGTGTATTTCTCAATACGCCGCACTATTCCTTTGACACCATGGTACATTATTAAATTTAGTCAGTAATCAGATTCACATTCACACACATACATTCAGACAATCAGGTTGCCTACAGTAATATATCATTACAGCCAGGCTGGAATTTAGCAGAATATTTCTACTTAGTTTAACTCCTGTGTATAAGTGAAGAGTCTTGAACCAGAAATGTTACAAATCCCATTGTGTTCTTGAAAGCCAAAGCGAATGGCACAGCGCTGTTTATTATCCCTGCTTATGTAATGTGGAAAATACATTGTTGTAAATCATTTCAACAGTCTACTGGGCAGGCAGGCACAGCAAGTAAATGAAAGGAAGTCTGCGGTACACTAACTTGTAGCTATATTCAGCATGTACTGTATAATGTTTGTGTGTGTGTGTGTCTGTGTGAGTCAGATAACAAGAGATTTTAGATGTGGGGGGTATAGGGTCATGACAGCTGTTGTTGCTGTCTGCATCAGGAAGATTAAAGCTCTCTAACAGATGTTAGTTCTGTATAAATGCTAATACAGTACAAGCATAGCAGTCTACAGTGTTCTCAGAGCAAAGAAAAATCACAGCAACAATCAGATGCATTTCTATCGGCATTCTAATAGAGGAGAAGAATGTATTTCATCATTGAAATTCCTTATGATCAAGTGAAATGGTTTCATATTCCACTGACTAATATTTGCAAGAAAGTGGTAACAGGATCAACATGCCAGATTTACTAAAACAAAAACTCTATTTCTGAATATCCCACGAGGAGGCTTGGTTAATGATCAATAGGAGAGGCTTCAAAAATCCTAATGCTTCTGTTTTAGAGAGAAACGGTTAGAAAGACAAACTTGTTCTTTTAATAAAAATCTGATTTGTTCCAGTCAGTGTTGTCTCTGTCTGATATGATAGGTAGGTGCAACTAGACTGATTACAGTACATAATATTACACGTGGTGTGGATTAATCTATTAATATTTATTCACTTTGTAGGAATAGTTTGACATTTTGGGAAATATATTTGCTCTCTTGCCAAGAGTTAGATGAGAAGATTGATACCACTCTCATGTCTGTATCCTAAATGCTAAGCTACAGCTAGCAGCTGATTAGCTTAACTTAGCAACAAAGACTGGAAACAGGGTAACAACTAGCCTACTCGTTTGTTTAACCTGGGCAAAAACAGCAATTTGCCATTTTACAGGAGTTATGAGGTGGACTATTTCTTGGCTGAGTTCAGTGACCTCCTGGGATCGTGTCTTGTTGATTAGTACGTTTTAGAGGCGTGCTAAAGCTGCTGGCTAGCTTTACATTTACAGATATGAGAGTGGCATCAATCTTCTCACCTAACTCTCTCTCTATATTTCCCCAAAATATCAAACTAACTAAATCTAACAAGACCTACTGATCATATTCCACATGTTATAGAGTATACCTACTGTATATATGTTTTATTGTGTGTCATTCTCAATATTGAGAGTTTCACTATTACGTTTGTGTTCTTTGGACTAAATTATATTTTTGAGCCTCTAAAATACATTGGATTTTCCACAAATAATTACCTATCATCATAGTTCGATCTTCAGTTCAAGAATGCAGAGATTGGCGTTTAAAAGCCATATTAGATGTTTTTCTAAAGAAGTGGCTTGATTAGTGTTTGATAGGCCTCTTAAAACCCTTAAACTGAACCTGAGTCACTGTTTGTCTTTTGCACCAGGACATACCGTTATGGTGCCAGTGCTGTACACTGTCTTTTCTCTTCAGCACTGAGTGACTGCATCTAATCTGGGCTCTCAGGCGGATGGCCAAGCTTCCACCTCGCACAGGGCTGACTGTTTGTTTCGTGTTGTGACTGTTTTCTTCCCGAGGTCAGCAGGTTACGGCAGCAGTCAACAGGTTGCACAGCACAGTTTACAGTACTGACTGCAGGACACCCAGGTTTCATAGTTAATCAGTATTAGTCTGGTATGTGCCCGAACTTCGACGTGGCTATACCGCTGAGAGCTGGGACAAATGGTTAGGTAACAGTTTAAAATGATACTTTGACAATAAACGCTAGCCAACTATGTCCCACAAAGGACTAAATCATATTTTAGAGGTTTTTTTCTGTTATTTTTAGCCAGGCCAGTGCTGTGGCTCTAAGGACAGCAATGTTGGCTTGCCAGGCAGTTGGTCTACCACTTTGGAACATCTTTTGTAATAACTTTGGTGATTTCTTGACTTTTCTAGTACTTAGTCAAATTTGTATAGGTCCAATCCTCTGGTGTATGACCAAATACCTGTAAAACTAATGACATTCACGTCATCTTCAGCTGTAGTTTTCCTTTATTGCTAATTAGCAAATATTAGCATGCTAACACACTAAAGTAAGATGTTGAACATGAAAACCTGAACATCACCACATTAACATTGTCTTTGCAGTGTTAGCATGCTGACGTTAGCTTTTAGCTGAAAGCACTGCTGTGCCTGTAAGAATGCATTAAGCTAGGCCCCTGACCTCCAGGACCGTCACAAGGTACTAGGCAACAGTGGATCAAGATTTAGTGACTGCATGTGACTATGACCTCAGTGTTGCATTGAACAGTGCCATGTAGTTACGTAAAACCACCTCTGTGGAGACAGAGGCTGGGTTAAACTGCTACTTTCCATATCCAGCTGGTACCTGGCTTTATTTTTTGAAAGCTAAGCATTTTAGCACAGTCAGTAAAGTCAGTTTTAAACCTCCAAGGCAATGGAGCAATTTAGTGCTTGTCTTGTTACATTACAGTATTTGCTATGTTGAGGCTTGACAACTGAAAGCCAGGCTTTTCGGGTCAAATTAATAATAACTTGATGACTTTGAGTCTGTTCCAAATAGTTCATAATTGAGCTGTCTATGGACTGTGGTACCAAGTAATGGACCATGTAGTTCACTACAGACCAAACGTTGTTGGGTGTACAGCCTGATATCCACTGTTTTTATGATATTCTTGAAGTAAAGTATATGTATGGATAATAATATGCTTTTATTTTAGTCATTTTTTGTATATTTTTACGTCTCTGTAAAGAATAACTCATTTAAAATATTCTGGAAGCAAGTGAGCAACCAGACCTTTTTCAGCCTCTTCACACTATAACATATTTTATAACATAGTCTTTCAACATGTCTCTCACTCCCTAATTCCATTTTACCTTTTACCTACTTTAACATACTCACATACTTTGTGATTTTCCTCTCTGTTTGTGTCTGTCTTTGCCTCTTCCTATCCATATATGCCTTTCCTGTTGTAACGTTTGTCCCTTTCTCAACACTTCCTCTCTCACTGTCTCCGTTTAGCTAATGAAGCATCATGGCCTAGCATCAGTAAGAGTGTGTCAGATTGGAGGACCAACAGCCCAGAACAGGTACTGTTTCTACACTAGACATCAGCAGATAATATGAAATTTACCATTACAGTAATCATTTTCATAAATTCTGTTATAAAGGATTTCTAAGTGGCATTAAAACATTCTTCATTTTTCTAAAGGCCCCATTGGAGCTGTTTAGGGCTTCCTTAGCTCCCACTTTGAGGGCCAGTGCAGTAAATGGCTGTTTGAACTTTTCAACCAAAGAAATATCTCGGGAGAAAAACCTCCTTCTAAAACAGCCATTCAGGTTTTGACAGGAAAATGAGGTCATGCAATCACGCTTTAAGAAACTCATTTTTAAAAATCTCTCTCTCTCTTCATTTCTTTGTCTCCTTCTCTCACCAGCTTCCCTCTGGTTATGGAACCTACCCCAGTGCCACCCACCAGGCAGCAGGGCATCATTGTGCCACCAGCTCCCTGCCCCGTTCTGCCCCTGGTACACTTGGCTGGCCTCGATCCAGTGCTGCCAATGCCACGTCATCCTCCTCTTCATCATCCTCCTCCTTACAGCAAATACAACAGCGTATCTCAGTCCCTCCTAATTCAAGCCAAGGTCATTTGAGGACAAGACTTGTTCTTTAATTGATCTTTAACGTGTTTTTGACCTATTATATTTGGAATGATTTATTTATGCTGTAATTACTAACAAAATATTAAAAGCCTCTCTACTTTAATGAAATTGAATGATGAACTTTGCAATTAATTTCTTTCTTTCTATTTTTTTTTTTTTGCTTAATTGTATATTTTCCTTTTTCGGTCTCTGTTCTTAGGCTCTGCCACCACCTCCCAGCCCTCTCCACTATCCCCACAAACAGAGCGAACAGATCCCCCTCCAGCAGTGGCCGTGCGTCCCTACGTCCCGGACCATCCCTCCAGGCCTCAGTCCCCCAGGAAAGGCCCCGCCACTATGAACAGCAGCTCCATCTATAGCATGTACCTCCAGCAGCCTCAGGCCAAAAACTATGGATCTCTCAGCAACAGAGCTACTGTCAAAGCAGGTAATTAGACTGCAGATTAAATTAGAGATTAGAGGTTGTATTGAATATTCAAACTAAAGATGCTGTATATTTATTGTTGTTACGATACCCTCAGGGGAAAACAAATCAATATCTGTCCCTTTCCCTTTCTCTCCGTAGTCTATGGTAAACCCATCCTCCCCACCTCCTCCAACTCTCCGTCCCCTGTCCCTTTCCTCCAGGGAGGAGGAGGAGTAAAAGGAGTGGGCGAGGATGTAACAGATAAAGGAGGAAAAGGAGGAGGAGAAAGCAGCGATGGGCAAATCATCCCTCCCCCCAGCGTAGAGAACATCCCTCGTCCCCTCAGTCCCACGAAGCTCACCCCAGTTGGTAGGTACCAGAAGATAAATCAGACTTAACCAGTGTGCTGCCATAAATCGGCTAATTCTGGTTCTACTAATATGGAAAACTGTGACAGTCAGAAAGTTCTCCTATATTACATCATTATCTGTGTCATTTGCAAAGTTTACTTGTGATGATATCCTTGGAAAACAGAAATGAATGTCGTATTGTGGAAAAGTCCCAAGTAAGTGATAATATGGGATCTGGGGAGCAGGAGCAATTAATAACTAAATTACAATAAAGAGATAACATGAAAGGAAATGTGTAGTTGTAAACATTACAAACTCCCCCCGCCTGTGCCCCTCCACAGCCCACTCTCAGCTACGTTACCAGAGTGATGCCGACCTGGAGATTCTCCGCCGACGCCTCAGCAATGCTCCACGACCACTGAAGAAACGGAGCTCAATCACTGAACCTGAGGGCCCACAGGGGCCGAACATCCAAAAACTACTGTACCAGAGGTCAGTGCTACACTTCACTCCACCATAGGCAAAAACCAGTTTTTCTGAAACTGAATTTGACACTGAAAGTGAAACCATGCTGATTTCTCTAATTTCTCTTCTGCAGGTTTAACACACTGGCAGGAGGCATGGAAGGAGGCTCAGGTAAGACACTGAGATATGATGATATGGTTGGGCCTCAGGTAGCATCAGTTGGACTATATAGTTTGTATTTTCCATGGATCTTATGGTACTACCAAGTTAAATGAAGCTTAAATTGCGTGTTTTACTCTTCCAGGCAACACTTTCTACCAGCCCGAATGCCTTTTGGGCGACATGGACAGCATTCATTTGGCCAATGGGAATGTAGAACCTGGTGACAAGCACGTCAGTATGGCAGCTGTGGAAGGCGAAGTTCAAAACCTGAACTCGGACTCCCGACGCTTGTCCCCTCCGTCTGTTGCAATAGAAACATCCAAAGAGACAACAGCAACAGCAGAAACTACCAATAACGTGTCTCCCACAAACCAACCCAGCCCATCCCCTGCACCTGATAGGCCAGAGGACCAGAACAATAACAACCAGAGAGGATCTAGTCCTGCCAACAACTCTGCAGGACACCCCCTTCCATCCCCATCCCCTCCTGCACCACCTTCACTGCCTAAGGTGGGCATAGATATTATTTCACTTGATATCGGGTAAAGGCTTTAAAACTGGAGTTTTTCTTTGCTAAAATGGACACTACATTGTACATCTCTGTCTTTATAATACTTATGTCCTACAGATTTGATAAACACCACATCTCACCTCTTCCTCATCAAGTATCTGTTTTTTTGTATTTCCTTCATTCTTTTTGCTCCTGAAATATGTTACTGAAAGCCTGTCAACACTTTCTCTTTCTCCCTGTTGCTGCAGATGAAGCGAACTAACCTGAAGAAGCCGTCATCAGAGCGGACAGGCCACGGTCTCCGAGTCAAGTTTAACCCTCTAGCTCTGCTGCTCGATGCATCATTAGAGGGAGAGTTTGACCTGGTGCAGAGAATTATCTACGAGGTAAAACATTACATCATGTTGCAGTTAACTGTATTTGCATTTTTCGTATAGTAAACCTTATTATCTGTCTGCAGATCTAAAATCAAGTCGGGTTTATTTATATAGCTCAGTATTACAGTGAGTCATATGGCAGACCTACATCAGCCATGGTTCCAAACCCATCTTATGCTCTTCAAGAAGATTAGGGAAACCTACCCGTAAAAAAATCCTACAGACAAAAAGAAAGACCCACGGAGTGGCAAGTCAAATCTAGTCTCAGACAGCTGGGAGTGCAAAAGGACCAACAGGTTGGAAAATAGAAATGATAAAAAAAGAAATTACCAGTTGAAAGAGTTTGTAGTAATGAAAGAATACAACAATTGGATTGTAAATGAATAGGATTTTAATAGGTTCAGTGCCAGTGTCATTAGTAAAAATCTCTCTCCATCAAAGTGAAAAACACAGTAAAACTTGTCAGTCAACCTGTGATTCTTTATCTCCTCTGTTTTGTTGTCACAAGGGATCAATGCAAAACATGTCATTCCATTATGAATATTGAGGCAAAAAATTCTAGTTAATCAGATTTTTAAAAACACAAGGATCCTAATTTGCTTCAGTATAAATTAATTTCTAGCAGATTATCTTGCTAGCATTGATTTGAGCCCAGCTACCCGTCGGTCACGTGACCCTAGAATCCTGAGAAAGGGGGAGACAGGACTGGAGAACGTTACGGGAATCATTTAGTTTGATGTAGACATAGAACAGATATGGGAAATAGTGGAAATGTATGCTGAAGCTGAAAATCAGGTCACAGGGGGGTAGCATATTCAGAGAGAAAAGTATCGGACCAAGTAGCATGCCTTAAGAGACACCATCCTTTACAGTGTGGAGAGACTAATTGTTCTCATCAAGCAAGACAAACTGGAACCTGTACCTTAGAATGAAGCTAAACCTCATGACTGCTTACAGTTTTTAAGACGATGAGTTTAAATATAATGATTAATATGATAGAGTAATTAGGTCGAAGACAATGAAAATGAAGGTTGCAGTTGGTCTTAGCTGCTACCTTAACCACTACTTCGTTTGGGGCATTTTCAGTGATGTGGTGTGGTCTAAACCTGACTGAAGAGTCTCAATATGTGATCACAGTAAATTTCCCTGCACTGACTGAGAACCTCAGCAGCATTTTGAAAAAAATCTCACCAGAGACTCCGACCAGATTCTGTTTATCCCTCAAATTTTGGGCTGTGTCAACTAGACCTGAATTTCCACTTCTAAAAAGCCGATGCAGATATGCAATTAACTAGAAGAGTCTGGAGCTTTCAATAACTTCAGAACAATACAAATTAAGTATAATATCTTGTATCCGCAGCAATACAGTCATGGGAGAGGTGGTCTCAGTTGTCAGGTGTGCAGATTTGAGGTTTGTTGAGGTTTGTTACAGCAACCCAGAGCTCCTGAGAACAAAGCCTTACATATTTAGATGCAAATCCCTATCGACTCCTGACATCTTTCACTTGGGGGCTGGACAAAAGTGCTTACTGACTCTTCAAACTGCAAACTCTAGCTGATACTCTCAAGGAAGCATTCAGATGCTTGGCATCCAGAGCAAGCTCAGTTTGAGTGCATCAAACCCTGAGGCACTAAGACTCAACAATTTCCATGCTGTTGAAAAAAGCTGATTATCCTGAGTTTTGCGGTGAAATCGGGCACTTGGCACTTCTATAATGCTCTCCACAAGAGTTTCTCAAGGTTGATACCAATACTGATATTTTTGGGATTTTTCCATTGCTGCTGTAGATAACCAATAATTAGTGCCAACATTCAGTATCAGAATTTGATTGAATTCTAACATTTTTATGTATATTTTCTCATTATCTCTCTTTAAGGTGGAAAATCCCAGTATGCCAAATGATGAAGGCATAACTCCTCTTCATAACGCTGTCTGCGCAGGACACCACCATATTGTCAAGTTTCTGCTGGACTTCGGAGTGAACGTAAACGCAGCCGACAGTGACGGATGGTCAGTACTTTGATTCTGTTGTTGAGTGATCGAATAGTTCAGGCTGCTAACAGCAGCAGCAGTGGCAGCTGAAGGACTGGAGGGAGTTTGGGTAATGAACACACTTTGAGGCAGCGATGCTGGAGCTCAGCTCAGAGGCAACAGTGAAAGACATAATTGCATTTCTAAATTCATTTTTGACTCCGCTGCCTTGGCAGCATTAAAGGAGGAGATTACCAAGTCTAATGAGGCTCCGTATTCAGACGTTACTTGATTTAATTACTGATGCAGCTGACTGAGTTCATGTCTAGTTAATGTCAGCCTGTTTCATGATGACATCAATTGCGTTTAGCCTATTAGATTTAATATACTAGTGCATTACTGCAGCATCTTTGTCCGTTCTTTGTCAGAGGTGAATGACTCTTGGCTTGGAGAGGACTGTTTGAAGTCATATTTGAATGTCGTCCCTCCCAGGACTCCTCTGCACTGTGCGGCTTCATGTAACAGCGTCCACCTCTGTAAGATGCTGGTGGAGTCCGGGGCGGCCATTTTCGCCACAACAATTAGTGACGTCGAGACGGCAGCAGACAAATGTGAAGAAATGGAGGAGGGCTACACACAGTGCTCTCAGTTTCTCTATGGTAGGTAAATACAGAGAGACAGATGGCGAGTCAGCCAATCTAAACTCAACAGATTTACTCAGGCCCACAGGGGAATAACTTTTAAATCTGTTGGAAAACAAATGAACAAACAAATATGTAGTTTTTCCCCTCAGGAACCTGTGGAAAACATCCCTGGAACAGCATTTAAATCATCATGGGACAATTAAACCCTCCACTAAAATCAGCAGGACTGACGCTGTTTTTCAACACTGAATACTCTGTATCTCTCGCAGGTGTACAGGAAAAGTTGGGTGTGATGAACAAAGGCTTGGTCTACGCTCTCTGGGACTACAAAGCCCAGCAGGCTGATGAGCTTTCCTTCAGCGAGGGCGATGCCCTCACTGTGCTGCGTCGACGTGACGAGACGGAGACAGAGTGGTGGTGGGCGCGACTCAATGACCGGGAGGGATACGTACCCAGGAACCTGCTGGGGGTGAGAGAACACCAGACATCCCAGCACACACCTCACTGTGAATGTGTGCACACATAGAAAAACATAAAGACACATGTCGGCTGCCTGTCCACCAACGTTAATGCAACACAGTGTAACTATTGACTAGTTAGTGCGTTTCAACTTAATTTTAGCTCATTGGTTAAAGTAAAAGCACATGAACAGCTTTGTCCCGTGCACCTTTGTCCACTACATTGACCGCCACTAAAGTTAGACAAAAGAACTCTGACATTAAGGTAATCCATCACTTACTATATTACCTACTTCATATTCTCACTTATGGCAAATTCCTCTGCCAGGCTACACAGCAGATTATTCACTAACCACTGCTCCGCTTAGCTATCAAGCTTTCTGTGTCTTGCACGGCACATGTGCCGTTTACAATGATAACAGTGTTAGATTTAACGCACGAAAAACATATTCTTCTAAATAGTCCGTCCTTTCAAAGAGCAGGCTCCTCTTTTCTAGCTGGCGAGCATTAATCTGCCGGCGGAAATGATATCTGTTGCTGACAGACTTGTTTAGCTGTAGCCAGCTAGCTTATCAAGCTAACATTAGCGCCAGGAGTTGGTTGAAAAAAAAGTCTCTGGCTGATTTTTTAAAAGTTTCCAGCTAATTCATTTCTAAAATGAGAATCTTGTAAAAGATTCTTAAATATGCACCTCACGGCTACATGCAAGATATCGTGGTAAAGGGACGTTTCAAACTATGCAGTTTATGTAGTTAGCAGTCTTTTAACGAGCGCCAGGATAAAGTAAGTAAACGAAGTGACAAAAAGTTCTCACTAGCATACAATCAGGTTGACTGGATCGGTCAGCAAAACATCTGAAAAGCTTCTGAGCAGATTCTCAGTGAATTTGGTGGACAAATCAAACTCGGGCCCAGGAATGAATGCATAGATTTATTATTTATTAGTGATCTTGATTGGGGACTTCCACCTCTGGAGGATTATTATTTTTGAGCCAAAGCTATGAAACTAGCAATCAACACCATATAGCCCTAATCCAAAACGCCCAAGGGATCGTGTACTGGATAAATCTATTTAATTGTAATACTGAGGTGTTAGTATAATTTATTGTAGGACAAGTTTTCTGCTTTTGTGCACGGTGCAAGTTAAGCTTCAGGGAATACAATATGTACACACTCCATAATGCTCCGGACTCAATTCTTGGACCAGTACAGCTGAACCATATAGCCTGAAAAAAATGTCCATCACAGTAGACCCCTTTATGGCTCCAACCATGCAACAGCAACCACACTGTATACCATGATGCCTCAAGTGCAGATAATAACTGAATGTTGGATCTTTACATTTGCAGTAGGAAATACATGTGAAGTTTCAGTTTACACTCACCAGGAAGTGTCATCAATATTCATCTCCGTTTATTCAGCGAATTAAGTAATGTGATTGACCAGAGGAAACAGAATGTTAAGTGGCAGATTTATTTTCATGATCTGACTTCATGATCTTCAGCCACCTTGAGAACATTGTTAACATGATGTAGTGACCCCCCCTCTCTCTCTCCAGCTGTATCCAAGGATCAAACCCAGACAACGCTCACTGGCATAAAGCCCAGATTAGGAGCCACGTGCACGCTCGCAGAGGACGCATGCACGCAGAGAACAAGAGGAGCAGAAGCAGCATTAGGGCGGACGCCTTAGCCGAGAAAGAAGGAACAAAGGATGGAGGTAGTCGGGAGGCTGAGATAGATGGAGCTCAAAGTTTGGATGAACATTTGTTTGGTTTGTTTGGATGTAACGCTGGAGCCACAGAGCCATGTTATGGTAGAGACATCATATATTTTCACTGAGTTGCTGCAGAGTTAAAAGAAATTGCCTGAATCTTATTTTGAGCAACGGTAGCTTAACAACTTCCCTCGAGTTCAGCCGCATGACAAACGCTGAGAAGCAAAAAAATCACCAAGAATTCCTCATCTTTTAGGTGTAGCTTCAAGATCCACCAAAGTTCACATAGGACAAAGCATGATACCGTGAGCTTGGAATTATAAGGCTCCATCTGACATCATCCAGATAATAATGATCTTTGAATGTCATTTTATTTTTGTGATGGGTTAATTTAAAAAAAAAAACATACAGTTGGATCTTCATAAAGCCAAGCTCGTCATTTGCATAACAAAAGGATGTGTTTCTTCTAAATGGCAAAATGATCATAGTATGTTCTGTGAGAACGCTTTCACACTGTGTGGTGTGAAGCTATTAAACGCAGTAAATTTACAGGTTAGATCGGGTGAAAGTATATGTGAGATGTGACAGTGAGGTTGGAGAGAGGAAAGTGAGAAGAAGGAACAGATGAATGTGTGTTAAAGCAAGTCAGGATTTGTCAGTGCTGGGGCTGTTGATGGAACAGTTATTAGCGATGGTTAGAAAAGATGTCGGAAATGCAGCCATGAGACTAAATCCAGTAAACATTTGATATAAATAGCAAGGTAAAAAAAAAGTTTGAACTAATATCAGAAGAATATTTTGGTTCGGATTTCACAGTCTGATACAAAAAGCTTTTGTGAACCATTACAGATGTCTCCGCCTATTAGCATTTTGCCTTTATCTTGACTCAGCGCTGGTGCATGCTGTCATATCAACATCTGTTCCACTGCAAAATGGTTCCTGGTAAAACAGGAGAAAGGAGGGAAAACAGAATGTATATGTAATGTGTTTGTAAAATACAAATGTAGGTGTGAAACCAAAGTATGTAAAAAAGAAAACAGGTGTAAAGGTGAGGGTGGAGGATGAGGAATTGAATGGACAATAATTTTCTTCATATGAGATGAAACCTCTGCTAGTCTTTACAAATTTTCACACAGAACTTAGTCCAGACTAGAGCCTCTTTCACACTGGTCCCCATCCTGGTGTGACACTAGTACCAACCAGATGAAGCAGCATTTCCCATCTGGTTGGTACTGCTCAGTGCTTAGGATTTCAGAATTCGTCAGTCCACTGTTAGATTACCACATGAAAGCTCCAGTGGCTACTCAGTGTTTATCTTGACAACTCTGAACAGTGTCTTAAATATAAAGTCAAAAATTGGCAATGGGAACCCAGTGTCATCCAGGCACATTCAAACACACCAGAGTCAAGAGGGTTGAGAATATATGTGTACACTTTATGCCTGGGCTAACTGGTTTACTATTGAAATGGGGCTAAATAAGCCCAGAGTGAATGAAAGATCTAAAGCATGAAAACAACTTGACTTTTTCTCAAGTGTCATCTCCCATTTTATTTTTTCACATTTCCATATTTCAGTAGTTGTATTAAATGTATTATTACCCTGATTTTTTTTTAATTTAAAACAAAACATTGTTTTTTCTGTTATTCTTATTGTTATTATTATTATTGGGACACACTGCTCTTGTTTCTTTATTGTCAAGGCTGGCGCCACTCACTGCTGCCGCCCAGTGTAAAGGAAGGTTTTCACACTAAATAAAGCGTCAATTCCTGAAACACACGCTGTGTAAAATATGAAGCAATAATTTGAATGATGTTTGACGTGAGAATGGCACATTGGTCTGAGAAGTGTGTACCATTACTTTGTGTATATTAAACGTATAACGATACAGCTAATGTACAATAATAATAAAGAAATTATAATCCCCTACAGAGAGTCAAAGCTATGACTGTGGTTTACTCAGGGTTCATATGTGTATGTGGTGATTAGAGCTTTGTAAAAACAGTAGGAGCAAAAATTGAGGAAGAGTACCGCAGAATTTGGATCACATTAAAAAGAGTCCAGTAATATATAAGATTACACACTATATAACATCAGGACAGAATATAGCAAATGACCATTATTAAATATACCATAAATCATAATAGTAAAAGAAAAAATAATGTAGGTACTCGTGAAAGCAAAATCTCCGGCAGTCTCTCTCTCTCTTTCTGTCACTCACTTACTCACTAACACACACACACATTCAAGCCTTCATAATAAACTGTGGACTTTAGAAGGGAATTAAAGTTCAACAACAACAACAAAAACAGCAACAGCAAAACTGCTTTCACAATCAAAGCACAGAACAGACAACCAAGTGGACAGAACTAGGGCACACACAGGTGTCAAGGCTTCTACTCTTTCGGCCCTCTCGTCTCTTTCACTTCCGGAGACAGTTCGAAAATAATCCTTTTCTATATTCGATGGAATGAAGACAAATTCTTCACAACAACGGGTCAAAATTGAAGGTACTATAAGTTTTTTGTAGTTGAATAATATGTTTCAGAGTGGCCAGCTGTATATAATGTGATTAAAAAAATGACATTGACACACACACATATATATATATATATATATATATATATGTATATTTACTCCTACGGTCACTTTATTTATGCCAGTTGATCTCATGGTAAGGCAATCCCGTAGTGCGTTTAATTTGAAAGTAGAAACCGGAAGCGTCCGTGTTTGGCTCGCTCTCCGCGGATGGCTGACCCGCTACGTGCTAGATCGCGCAGCACGGTGTAGAATGTTCTAAGAATATGGCGTCGCGTTGATGCCCCCAGCTCATCCCCTTGCGGCCAGAGGCTCGTTCCTCAGGACATTTAAACCAGACGTAAGTCAGTCATTTTCTCCGCCCGGCGACGCACAGGGCGACAGGGCGACGCGCGTCATCGCGGTGGTTCGCGGCGCAATAGCACGCAGTCGCCGCCCGGTCACCCCACGTTCTTGTGGTCCGAAGGGTTTTGCCGCGTCGCTTGACGTGGGCTCCTGTTGTGATACACACTTTCGTTCCAGGACAGAAGGCTGCAGCGGAAAACCACCACCACCGACCAGCACCGAGAAAACACATAAATCTCCAGATATTATCAAACAGTCACGTATCTGTAGATTTGACGGTTCTGTTAGATTTGCTGCCAGAGATCTAACTTCAACTGCCACTTCATACTTAAACGTTAACATTTAAAGCTGCAGTATGAGTATGATATAAAACATCAATGATATCCATTTATTGGTTTAAAATGTCGAATTAGTGAGTTTTTTTTTTAAATTTAATTACAGTGAACAAGAGTTGTTGCGAAGTTCCATGTCACTTTAATCTACAACATGTCACATGAACGTGGGTTTCAAGCAATATTCTAGAAATACTTTAATTTTGTTACCGTGTTCATGTACACATCACTCTTAATTACTATGTTCCCAGCAGCACCTAAAGGCAGCATTTGCTATGCATGGCACATAGTAGGGCAAGGGGACAACAATGGAGACTTTGATACCGCCAAGACAAACTTTTTCTTTTGTCTCTTGAACCGCCACAAACAGCCTTGCTGTGTTTTGGCCGTCCAGTGACGCTCGTTGCACCATGGCCGAGCACTTCCACCTGAACACGCCGCTGCTGGAGAGCGTCCGCATGTCCAGGCGGGTGGGGACCACCGTCTATTTAAAGATGGAGAACTCGCAGCCCTCTGGCTCCTTCAAGATCCGCGGCATCGGGCACCTCTGCCGGCAGGTAGGAACCCTGGAGCCACTGCCGGGGTTGGTAAGAGCCGTTTCCCCACAGATCCGTCATGTCGGACAATGAGTCGTTTTATGTCGACGGACTGTGGTGTAGATTGCAGCTGATTATACAAAAGTCGTTGGGGTGGGGTGGGGGGGGACGCTAATTTTCCCCTTTTTCACCTCATTGCTCTCCTCTGCAGCTCGCCAGACAGTCCAAAGGAGTTGTCTGCTCCTCAGGTCGCGTCTCTACTGTTTCCCTGCATGTTGATATGCACCATTCAATAGTAGCGGTAGGACTGACAGGTTGACTCTGATATGATAACGTAGTGTGGCTTTTTTTCTAGGTGGTAATGCAGGTATGGCCGCAGCCTACGTAGCCAGAAAAATGGGTCTACCAGCCACCATCGTAGTTCCCTCCTCCTCTCCTCGTATGGTCATTCAGAGACTCCAGGATGAGGGTGCTGCCGTCAAGATTATAGGGAAGGTAAAGTAGAATAGTAGGTATAGGTGTGTAAGTGATCTCTTTGTGGCACAGCAGCCGGTTCAGATTCATGTTTTCCATTTTGGAAAATGTTTCTTCTCAGGTTTGGGATGATGCCAACGCAGAGGCGCTCAGACTGGCAGAAACCGAAGGACTCACCTATGTCCCTCCGTTTGATCACCCCCTGCTATGGTAGAAACATTCATCGCAATCAAAGGGGCCGATTTCCGCAAAGAAATGTGAAACTAAACACTATATTACTTATATTCAAATTTTCTCTGTACGTCTCTCTCCCCACACACACACACACACACACGCCACCAGGCAGGGCCACGCCACAATGATCGCAGAGGCTGCCGCCTCTCTGGGTCCCAGTGTGAGGCCTGGAGCCGTGGTGGTGTCTGTGGGTGGAGGAGGGCTCCTGTGTGGAGTCGTCCAGGGCCTGAAGGATCTAGGCTGGACGGACGTCCCGATCGTCGCTATGGAGACGGTGGGGGCCGACTGTTTTAACGCGGCGGTTAGGGCGGGGAGGACGGTCACTTTGGACGACATCACCAGGTTAGAAGTTAGAGGAGCTCACGTGTTTTTTCGCATCTGGTCTAACGACATCCTCATTCCGGGCTCCATCTGTCCCCTCACAGTGAAGCCAAGTGCCTTGGAGCAAAGACCGTTTGCAAGCAGGCTTTTGAATACAGCCAGTGCAGCGAGCTGACTATCATCTCTGAACTGGTGACTGACCAGCAGGCTCTGCATGCTGTTGAGACGTTCCTGGGTTAGTGTGTGTGTGCCTTTCCAAATGTCCCTGATGAAATGTGAACAGTGTAAATAACATCTTATTCTAAGGAGAACTGAACAAACGATGTCCTTTTAAAAGAAAAAAAAAAAAAAAAAATCTTAATCACCAGCAAAAGCCTTAAGAATCGATGTGGCTTTATGTTTGCTGTGCCTTTGTTTTACTTAAACTCAGCGTGTGTGTGTGTATTGTTGATAGATGAGGAGCGTGTGTTGGTGGAGATGGCATGTGGAGCAGCACTAGCAGCTGTCTACACTGGACTTATACGCAGATTACAGGATGAAGGTAACTACTCTGAAGTCACTGTCTTGCCACTGTCTTGTGTGAGTGTGTGTGTGGAGTGAAGCACCTAAGCGGGACACTGAATCTTCTTCAGGTCGCCTGCCGACTCCCCTGGGCCCCCTGCTGGTGATCGTGTGCGGCGGCTGCAGCGTCGACATGGAGCAGCTGTCCGACCTCAGGAACAAACTACGGACCTAAGCCGCCGCGTGCGTGCTGGCAGGTGCACGTGTATGGGTACATAGCAATAAATGGGTTTCTGTGTGAGTAAACAATGTTGGGCTACAACCGCTGCAAAGGCAGTGCATCAACTCAAGAGAATGGAGGGATGAATGAAAGGGTGGATGGAGTAAAAATGAATTCCGGGAAATAAAGAGCAACATACAAGAAGTGCAGAATTTTATTGTTTCATTTAGAAGCAAAGGTCTTGTTTGTAATGTTGGTCAGTTTTTTTTTTTGTTGTGCACCCTTTGACACTGCAGTGCTATTTCTAAGTTGCATAAAATATAAAAGTGCAATTTAGCTTCACAGAAAACAAAGTCAGTTTCTGCTGTGATAAATGACTGGATTAGTCACCACGTGTGAAAATGTTTTACCCCGAGCTCACGTGACTCTCATTCTTCAGTTCCAAGGTTTCCCCACATGGTGGTGTCAGAGTTCACCGTTCAGAAATACACTGACCATCCACAGAGTCTGAATCCCATACAGAAAGCTGACAGGGGGGGGCTTTTTAACAGATATTTGTTGATGTGATTTAATCATAAACTATTTCTAAACTGACAGACTGAGGCATAACAAAGCATTCCATTCCATATTCATTTAAAGAAACTACAGTCTTTCCTTGGTCTTTTTGTGGAAACATTTGCAACCCTGGCAGTAATATATTTTAAATGAAAACAATAGACTTTTAGTACTAGTTTGTTACACGTCTTTTTTTTAACCTACACATTACATTTAGTAGCCCAGTCAAGCTGTGTTATGTGTAGGAAGCTGTTACTATGGAAACAGCTCCCCGCTGTTCAGTCTGCATCATTGGCGAGAGTTGAGTTTAACAACCTGTTGATGGTCTTTGCCTGGTAGCTCTTAGAGTACAAGCACAAAATGGACCCCTTCACTATTTTCACACTTTGTGTGTCCATAACTCTACCTTAGATAACCAATAAGGGCAAAGTGAAGACACGTTTTTTAGGAATTTTTGCAGTTAGTAAAGATCAAAAACAGAAAATTCTAAATTACAAAGGTATTCAGACCCTTAATTCCGTACTTTGTAGAGGCTCCTTTGACAGCAATTACAGCTCCGAGTCGTCTTGGGTAGGTCTCTACAAGCTCTGCACACCTGGATTTGGGAAGTTTATCCCATTCTTCCCGGCAAATCCTCTTTAACCCTGACGGGAAGCATCTGTGAGCTGCCATCTTCAGCTCTCTCCACAGATGTTCAATGGGTGTGTATGTTCTAGGTCTGGCCTTTGGCGGGGCCACTCAAGGACAGTCAAGACACTTGTCCCGAAGCCACTCCGGCGTTGTCTTGGCCGTCTGCTTCGGGTCATTGCCGTTTCATTGGTGCTTCATAAGCGGGTGAAGTTTCCTCGGTTGTCATGGAGATATTTTGGTTGTCACCATGCGAATTATGTATAAATCTTTGGTCGCACTCTTAACAGGTGCTAACAGGTGAAATGTAGATGTTCACTCAGCAGGTTCACAAGATTTGAATAAGAGGCTGCTGTTCTTAGAGCCTAAAGACCATTGAGCATGTAAGTGCTTTGTGTTCAAACTCATTTAGCAAAAACATAATAGTATTTATTTGTAATTTTTTTTGAAGTACGATATAAAATAAACTACAAATCTATTTCTCTGAAAAAAAAATTTTAATAGAGTGAGTTGCTCAATCTGTTCATGGTTTGAAGGTCTGGAAAAACACCTAAGGGCAAAATACGGCTAACTGTTTCTATCATTACACTGACTAGAATGGAAATTAGTCTTACACTTCAGTGTGTTAGCCTTGACATCTTTGTTGGTGTTTGTGATTTAAAACTTTCAGTCCCAGGCCAGTTTAACATTTCCTTTTTCAGAATAACCAGGACTGTTTGAAAGTGAATATATATTGGACTTGATTAAATTTATGATGGATTTTATAAAGACGTAGAGTTTAAGTTCGCTTGACAAAAGGGTCACAAATTGCGTTTAATCAGATGTGTGCATAAATGCTATTACAGCTAAGTAAAGTCTTTTAGCTAACCCAAAAGTTAATTTCGATCAGCTAAGGCACATTATTATTCTTAATTAGGTCATAGTGTCATGCAATATGTTATCTAATAAGCATGTTAGATAACATACAAATATGCTCATTAGATACTATCACATTTTAATAATGTAACATAGCTCACCTAAATCAACTCAACAGCCACTGAATACACGGCATCTTCCTTTATTGTCGTGAGCTTAATAATGAATTAGTGTAGCCAACCCAGATTTAATTGAGGTCAGCTAAACCAAGCTGTGTTAGATGCTAACACATAAAAAGAACGATGCTAGTTAGATTCTAACACATATGAAAATGTGTAGTCAACCAAAAAGTTAAGTTAGGTCAGCTAAGATATTAAGCTGTAGTAGATGCTAATGTACTTATTAGATGCGTTTAATCAGAGTTCTGAAGTTCACTACACCAGCCAACCCGTGACATCTATGAGGCTTTTGGTGAAATTGACAGGAACTACGGCCTCATAAACAATAAATAAGAGGTCAAATTGATCAGGTAAAACAAGAAAAATGTAGTCAAAGTATCTTTTACTAAATCAGACAACTCACTGACCTTTCTGAATACATAGCTGTCAGGGATCAACTACTAGAATGTGAATTATTTACAGAAGCTTCATAACTGATATTTGCTAAGTCAAATAAATTAAACTTTTGCACCACATCATACAAATAATTCTCATACCACTCGCTTGCAGCTATTTATTACGTGTTTCTCTGTCACAAGATCACTACAAGATCCAAGGTCTAATATAACTCACGATGTTATCTGACTCTATAAAATCTGCCACATAGACCGAGACCTCGCTCATTTATGGATTCAAACACACAAGTCTTTGACCTCATTGTTTCTATTGAATCAGCCATTCTGCCCTGAGGCGTTTGCCTAGACGAACGACACAGCTGGTATTCAAGTTCAGCTCTTACATTATATACAAGGAATGTAGGAAAGAATAAAGAGCTTGAAATCCATCATCTCATATACAGTATATTCATCAATATATTTTCCATAAAGTAGTTATACAGGCCTGAGAGAGTGTGTCATGGCCCTCATTTGACACTTACATTTTTAAAAGCATGAAGTGTATTCTGAGATGCTTGTTGCTAAGCGGCCTTGCTCGCTTGGAGTGAATAAAATTAATGTAAACAGGGTGATATAAGTCAGTATATTGCTATTATGAAACACCTCTCATTCGGTTGCAATGTGTGTTTGAAAACACATGTACTGTATAGTTAGACCTGCTCCCCTGAATAACCTCTTTTCCCAGCAGCACCGTAAAGCAGCAGGCTGACGACCTGGGTCATTCCCAGGAGCACAGGCAGGGTTCACGCTAGAAGGTCACACATGGCCTGGACATGATTGCACCTGATCACCTGTGTTGACAGGAGCAATCTGCGCTGTTCGTACACGATTAAAGAGCAGTTCAAATCATCTACCTGTTCAGGTGAATCCAGCTGTGCTCCCTCCTCTGGTGAGTGTGATCTGGGCGGCCCGCAGACAGGGCAGCTAATGGATGTGCCAGCCCATTTCTATGACAACAGGAAGGAGCTGCTTTGATGAGCCCAGCAGAAGGCATTTAAGCAGAGCTGCTGCTAAAAATAGGACCAAGTAAACAAGAATGGATGGAGAAGAGGTAGAGAGGGAAACAGTGCATGTCTGTGTTGATGTGTTTGGGAATTCATGTCTTTAAGTACATGCATTTGTTTACATGCATGTTTTACTGCCTATGCTATCCTCAGTTTTTTTTTTCCCTTATGTACTGTATTTTGTATTTTATGGTAAAATTATCTGTGCTTTTTGTTCACCGGCCTTTAGAAGCAATGACCCAAAACTGCAGTCATACTCCTTGATATCTACAGTAGACTCTTGGAAAATATCTGATCCAATTTGACTAATTGGGTGTCTGCCCATTGAGATTTTGTATAACATCTTCAACTTCAGGGAGCGAACCACCCTACCGGGTCCAAGCTGACCACATCAGGATAAGAGAAAGTCACTATTATCGTTCTGAAAACTCTTCTCCTAATAAGTCTAGACAAATACAATGCAGGTGAAAGACTCTGTGTGCTCTCACAAATGGTCCTTACACATCAAAGACGGAAGTCAAATTTATTTATTTAATGGAAATTTTATTTGTTTCAAAATGATCCTTTGTATTTATATTGTTAATAATGTTGTTACCTTTTGAATTTGTGTATTACATATGACGATAGTGACAAGGATTTTAAAAAAAAATGTAATGTCAAGGTCATGGTAATAGGTTTACCACTAGCAAAAAATGATTAATATAAAGCAATCTGAGTTGTCTTAATGGTTGTATTTATGCAACCATTTATGCATTTATATTTATACATTATCAGTGAATTGCCACTCTTTGCGTTGGATGATGCACCTTAGTTGAGCAAAAAAAAAAGGCATAGGAAAGTTGAGATGGCTGTCAGTCATCCACATAGAGGTGTCTATAGTTAGTTTTAGAAGTCTAACTGATCAGTCTCCCAGTTTGCAGCATGTCAGTAACTGCACCGAACATCAGACATCTTGCCCTATCAACGCCTTATGTTGCATTCATGAGGCGAGGAAAACCGTGCAGGATACGGCCCAAGCGTAATGATTTCCTCTGCCCTCCCTGAGCACTGCGCAGCTTTGATCAGCCATTGCATCCTTCTATTGGAGCTCATTCATGGTAATGCTATTTAAACTTCATGTCAGATTGTATTACAAAGTATTTTTCAGATATGCGCCTCATGTACACGTCTCTCAGTCTCTTCTTTCATACCTATCTTTCAGTGTATCACAAATTAGACAACCTGCTGTGTGCATCCCACTTTAGATGCATGCCAGATACTGTAACACACAGTTCTGTTTGACTGAAAATGAGGTTTCTAAAATTAGAGGGGAAATAGAATGAGGACACAAAGACAGTGTGTTGCAAATGCCTCGACTGGGTAACATTTGCTCATGCTTTTGACAGGGTATCACAAGATAGAGCTCAGCAGCTGCTCAATGTATCCATGGCAACCCGATGACGGCATAGGAGTATAAATTGAATCTCAAAATGGAACTTAATGGGTTTTTATAATTCTATTGCAACAACAGGTTCTTCTTAACATCTACACAACAGCTGCATGATTTTAGAGGCTGAAAAAAAAAGCGCTGATAGACTTTGTACAATGGAGTGTATGTTTATATTTTAGGCAGTCAGTTGAGAGATTAACATAAGCAGGGGAATAGTATTTTTCGGACTCACAAAGACTGGTATAGCAGGATAAGCGTAATTACAATGTGATTAGATAGAAATGAATGAAGGTTTAATGAACCATCGGGAAATGGGGTGACTGTAGCAACAGAGAGAGTGATTTGGATCAGACTAGAATAAATACAGAGTACTGAAGGCAATGAAGTAACTGCAAGATAAGACGTGCCAGGTTATAAGTTGTGTTTGTATTGCATCATTAATGTTAAAAGCAGGTTCAGGCAGGGCAAAGGTAAAATCCGTTCTACAGTTGTCGCACCAAGCTTCTTTTTTTTCCCCAAGTAGGAGTGTGCTGCTTGGAGGATTGAATGCACAGTAAAAAGCAAGTAATATGTCAATATATTCTCCAACTTTTACTGTATTTACACCTCCCCGTAAAGCGGGGCTGCTATGGAAAACACCGCAGTGAGCATCAAACAGATACTCTCATTAGAGACGATGCCTGCTGCCTGTTTCATGAATATTTAATTCCAGTTCTGTATTTAATAGGTTACCTGACCTTTAAGAGTCCCATTGCATTAAAGCAAATCACCATCAGACACTTTTACATTTCCAGATTCCATCATTCTCTGATGTTTAGTAAAATTTTGGAGTTACATTGTGATGATGTGTTGCAATTTGTTTTCCAGCTGAGGCTGCTGTTTGGATATACTGTATAAGTATTGACAAGTAACTTCTGAACATTCTTGCTATGTAGCACTCTGCTGTATTTAGGCTAACATCATTGTTGAAATTCATACATGTATCTGCCACTCCCGTGATGGATCTCTGCCTGTATGCCAGATGGCTGTCAGCGAGGCGAGTGTAGGAAGCGGCTCTTGTTCTTTGGTTCTGCGGGGCAGACACAAACACAGCTGATTGTCAGAGCAGCAGTCGGTTCCCAGGAAACAGAGCCCTGCTGGTTTCCTTTCCAGCCATCAGCGGTCAGAGACAGCGGGTGAACCAGCAGCACTGAGTTGTTGGAAGTGGGCCCGAGAACCACTGGTAAAGAGAGCTGAATATCTCCCTCAAGTACATATTTGACCAGTTACCTGCAGGAATATAAGAAAACTATACAACATAATTATTTCTCCAGATAGCTAACCTCCTTTGCTTGTCCTTTGCATGTACTTACTTTATGTTGGATATTTTTCTTTTACTTTCAAACTCAAATCAAAATAAAGTCCAGTGAAGGAAGACGCCATATGCCATATATTGTATTTTGTATCACAAACGTCAATTTTGATTAGCCAATCTACAATATTAAGCAGTATTAGCATCTATTACAGTTTGATTATGTAGCTTAAACCAACATAAATAATTTTTTAGGGTTAGCTAAACTAACTGGCATAGTTAAATTGGCATAGTTAATTAAATTAGTTAAATAAATAACATTAATCAGAATAAATCCATTAAACCAAGATCCCTGTATTCAGTTAATGTCACAAAAGTTGATTCAGGTCCGCTAAGTTACATTTTAAAACTGTATTAGCATCTAATAATTACATTAGCATCTACTACAGCTTAATAGCTTGGCTGCCCTAACTTAACTTTTTGGTTGGCTATACATTTTTATGTGAGTTAGAATCTAACTAGCATCATTCTTTTTATGTGTTAGCATCTAACACAGCTGGGTTTAGCTGTCCTCAATTAAATCTGGGTTGGCTACACGAATTCATTATTAAGCTCACGACAATAAAGGAAGATGCCCTGTATTCAGTAGCTGTTAAGTTGATTTATGTCAGCTATGTTACATTATTAAAATGTGATAGTATTTAATGAGCATATTAGTATGTTATCTAACATGCTTATTAGATAACGTATTGCATGACACTATGACCTAATAAAGAATAATAATATAGCTTAGCTGATCGAAATTAAATTTGGGGTTAGCTAAATTGCATTACTTAGCTGTATTAGCATTTATGCTATCATCATTATTATGTCGTCTTAGCATCGAATACAGTTAAGAATGTAGCTTAGCTGAATTAAATTAACCTTTGGGTTGCTTAACTACATTATTAAGTTGTTTTAGATGGAGAGTCTGTATCACAGAAAAGAAATATTTTGCTGAGCTATAAAAATCACATGTAACCAGTGATATGTTCAGTCTGAGTAGCATGTTTTCTCTCAGCTGTAAATTATACATTCGATATTTTAACAGCATTTGTTTCAGACGGTCAGCTTCCTCCCCGGTGTCTCATGGACTGTACCACGCCATCAGCCCCCCCTCCCCCTTCCCTCACCCTTGTAGTGGCCCGCTCCCCCTTCTTCACCGCCCGCTTTGGTTGAAGCCAAACCAGAACATCATGGCGATTGATGGTAAGTAGGCCAATAACGTTTCTCCTTTCCTTGTAATTAACTTCAGCTGGAAATAATACATGTCATAGGTGAATTCTTTACAAGGGAAAGTGAAAATGATTTCAAGAGAATGGCGCTTCTTTTGCCTGGAATCAGTGAAAGTTTTTTTTTTTTAATGTATTTTTATTTTTTATTTCTTTAAAGCGGTGATTCTCCTTTGCTGTGTGTGTGAGAGTGGAGGAGGCAGAGGAGTCCTGAAGCGGCGTTTGCTCAGTGTGTTTCTAACGGTGGTGCTGAAGGGACAGCTCCGCTATTTAAACTGCATGGCATTCATTTAGACGGGGAGAGACTGAAAGTGTGCGTTCTTCTGTGCTGCCCGGTTGTGTTTTCGCCGCTGTAACTCTTTGTCTGTCATGTGTTTCCCGTGAAAGTGGGCTGGCTCATGGCCGTTGTGTCGCCTCGCCGCATCTTGGCACTTCACAACTTGGATTAAAGGGAGCTAACCTCAGACAGACCGGGGTTTAAGGTGTCAGTCAGTGGGCGCAGTTGTGAGGGCAGGGTGCCATATGGTATCAAGTTTCCAAGACCAGTTTTTACCCTGTGTCTGAATTCCTTTTATTTCCCCTCTGGCTATCCGTTTCTTCAGCTGAGGGCTGCACTGTGTACAGATGTGTGGTTTTACTGCTCACCCATTCTGCTTATGTAATTTTACAGGTTGTAAGCAGCCTTGGATGCCTAGTTGATCAGTTTGAATTTCATAATGCTTGCAGCAGCGGAATACATTACTTTAATAGCCACTGGAAACGGGACATTACATGGATTAATGATAAATGACCTGTTTTGTAATAATAGAGAGTGGTTGCCTTTTCCCCTTTTTGGTCAGAATGAAAAGCGGTGTTCTGGAAAAACATCCACTTATAGGGAATATTACAGTATATAGTTAATCTAAATAAAGAGTGAAATAACAAACACATATCTGAGTAGCTTAAGTGTTCAAATGTGCTCTCACTCTAACACAAATGCCACCGTGAAGCATTTGTGTCTTCAAGCAGAACTTTCGTTTTTATTTTCAAAAGTTATTATTGCTTTTTTTTGTCATCTTTTTATTTTGTTATCTTACCAGAGTGGTAAGAGTGAAACACTTGACTGCGTGTGGTGAATGCACACTAAATGCAGAAGACACTGATTAAAGGTGACAATAAGGTGAAACATGGGAATATGGATCCACAGTAGAATATCATATAAGTCTATAAATCATTTTCTGTGTTACATTTGGTTTGTTCGACACTGTTTGGTTATATATTGTATGATATGGTTCTTAATAGCCACCACAGTAAAAACCCACAAAAGTTTATTTACGAGGGAGTTGTATGTCTTTATTTATGCGTCTTAACCATAACAGGCCAGTAGGATGTTTCAAACCTGTGAAAGTTCAGGGACTTCACCAGTCTTTGGAGAAAGGAGGAATAGCGGACAGCAGGGTTGGCCTCTAGAAACCAGCTGAGTGATGTGAACTCTCCAGGTCTCACTGTCAACTTTGCAAACACAACATAAGAGGCAACTCTTTCCCCCCTGAATTGCTAAGTCTCACCCTGCCTCATCTCCACGTCTTCCAGTGTATCAGTCAGCAACACCTCGCCTGAGCTAGGTGCTCATTGTACCCCGCCCACTGACCTCAACTTCCCACTACATTAGTCAGCAAAGTGCCGTTTCCTGAAAGGCCGTGATTATAGCGGCCCCTGTCAGCGATATGTCACAGCAGCTAGTTGGCCCGGTGAGATTTATGCAGCAGCTATGGGGCTGACTGACACCTGCAGCAGGGCTGTCGACACCAATGAGAAGCTGGTGTTTCTGTCTTTACTTGTGGTGCTATTTTCTAGAGTTCACACAAATTTAATAAGTACATTAGCAACTGTGAGGTTTTCTGTCACTGACTGAAGCCAATTATTTTTTCTATTAATTTATTATTTTTTTAACGTATAAAATATAAAGAAACAGTAAATAAATGGCCAACGTAACTTCCTGGAGCCCAGTTTATCGATTATCAAAATAGTTCACAAACTAATTGCTTCAGGTCAAAAGCAGAGTTTGTAAAATGTTTATATACATGACTGGGGGGAGAAAGTAGTAAAAATGATTTAAAAAAACCTGTAAAAAATGTCAAATGTTATTTCAACCATTACATTTTCAACCTTTCTTCTTAGTTTTAGGCAACACCCTCAAGTGTGACTTACAATATTTAGCTTTCTTGATGCCTCAAAGCTCATATTTCAGCAGGTATCTAGAGATTTTATTAACACATTTACAGACATTTAGTTGATGATGTGAACAAGTCTGTTTATTTTTTGTTAATTTAGATTGTGCTTCATTTATGACTCTTCCTCTTTAAACTACAATTGCTTATAAATACCAAATATATCAGAGCTCATTAAGCTTGTTAATTGGATATACCCAGCAAGCTGTCTGTGAAAAGATCACTGAGTGACTAACTAAGCTTTTTTTTTTTTAATTGACTGCAATGGAAATTAAAATAAGGAAGAAAGCTTATCAAAATTCACTGATGCACTAACAACTTTTAGAAAAGCAAAAGTACATACTTTTGCATCCTCTGTCTTTTAAACTAGTTTGTTTAAAAGATGGAGGATTTTTACAAAAATTTGGATTTTCTTGTACAAGTATTATCTCGACCGGCTCCCCTGCTCCGCCCTGGGACTGAGCTCAGCACATCAGCTCCTGTCACAAGCTGTAGACAGATTGACTGCCAGTCCAAATGGATTTCACATATCCTGGTAATGGGAAAGCAGATGGAAAGCAGCCCAGCTTGTGCACTTGGTATTCTCAACGTGTGTGGGGTATGTGAAGCCTTGTCAAGCCCTGGGCTGGAGCCAAGTACAGAGTAGGCAGACCTGGAGGTGTTGAGCTGTGGAAATATTATGTGTTAAAATTACAGCAACAGAGAAGCTCTTCATGCTGACATCTTGACAGTATCCTCTAAATCTCACCTAAATTCCTGCAAGGTCACTCATTTCCTTGTGTCTTTTTCCACCACTTTAGGTAAATCCAATAAGAAATTTGCAAGTGTCTTATTGGTAGATCACAGATGTTTGATCTGAGAGATGGTTTACTTGAAACATTACGAGCGTGTTTTCCATGAACCCTGTTGCTTCAGGACTCTTTTATCTTCTCTCCCCTCCTTCTCCCTGGCATGGCTCTGTTTGTCTTTCAGAGCGAGAAACAAGATATGAGGCGATAATAGCCAATATATCTTCGGACCATTTGTGCTAATGCAAGTGTGCAGCTGGAATAGAGCAACAGATTACTTTCAAAATAAAACCGTTTCCTGTCATGGCCCATTAATGAAACAGGATATTTCAGTGTCATAGGATTTTAAAGGCAGTGAAGAGGCTGCTAGTCCTTGCAACGAAGGTCTTGAATATTTATGATTGTTATAATTAAAGCTGCTCTAATCAATATTTTTATATTAACAGTGGATGAAATTACTCTACACAATGTTAAAGTTGTAGCATGTAGTGACAAATCAACAGAGAATTATCTCCTGTCTCTGCAGTTATTTCCACAAGCATTTAGTTAGTCATTTTAAAGCTGCAACAATCATTATATTTCTAAACAATGGATCAATGGCTGTGTGTAGTGTGAAAAGTAGTGTGAAAATTACTCATAGTTACGCACCCAGATATTATAAGCAACTCTGTAGTTCTCCTCAGCTCTACAAAACGTTTTAGCATCTTTCAGATCATTGTTTTGGTTTTACGAGTTCAATGTTTCTTTGCACTCCCACAGCTCTCATCCGTCTTGTTTCCAGCAGCAGCAGGTAGATGTTTTCATCAACAAGCTCTGGTTACCCAGTCTGTGCTACCTGCAGACTACCAAACGGCAAACAGAATCAGCTACTAGCTGATTCTTAAATTGATTAGTTAAGAACAGGATTATGTGACTAGTATAATTGCTGTCCTGTAGAATTTTGGACACAGACCTCATTATTTTGTGAAGCTTTAGACTCTTCTCTGTAGCTATATCTGTTTATTAATGTTGCTCGGTGGATTACTCCTAGGACTTTTTCGCTTAGGACCTCAGAGGTTTGATCTGTGGAGAGTTTGATGAGCACCTAGTTCTTATGGTATGTGCCTTTACTTTGGATACTCAAATACAAACACTCACGCTGTGCTAACCCATGGGCAAAGCAGACACGCAAAGATGGTTTGCACACCCACTGCACTGACTCATCATCAACAATGTTTTCACTGTATATTACATTTTTCTGTAATCTCCGGTCCTATTGTCTGGTTCAGACAAGGCAAGCGTTTTGGCACTTGGAGGATTTTTGGGTGCAGTTTACTTATTGATCAGATCTCCACCTAGCACATGGCCAGGGAGATTGAGAGTTGAATTGCAAGAAAAAGAGGGACAGTCTTAACTAAGATTATTTCTTCCTTCTTTGAGTGAGATAGCATGTTAATCCAACACTTGTTGTGATGTTGATGAGTTTATCCCAGTAGAAAGCTATAGACAAAGGTTTGAGTTACACATAACACCGAGGTTAGAGTTTCATTTTGGGAACAGATTTGCTGAAAGAAAAAAGTTAAAATTGATATCCACGTGGGTTTTTTCTGTTATCATCATCTCCTCCCTTGTTTGCAGGTTCAATGATTGTCAGCTTCGCAGTGTTTGTGAAAAATGAATAGTCTGACTCTAAATTGGGCATATGTGGCTTTGTCAGTTCTAAAAATAAGGTATCAACTGCACTACTTTCAAAGTGTTTCAATTTCCCTGGGCAATGGATTGTTCTGGTAATATGGAGCAATGGTTAACTGTGACTTCACACGCTTCTCAGGTTCCTCATAAGAAACCAAGTGCAACAGTGTATGTTGAACAGATGTAGTGTGAAGGAAACTGTTGCTGCTTTATGAACTTACATCTGAACTGTCAGGTAGGCTGGCTAATCTCTGACATGCTGTATCCTCCACGAGGTAATTGGCTTAGTTGGAGCTTATTCTGAAGTCGCTCTCCTCATGCCTTTCATTATGATGACACAAACATGTTTCATGAACAACATGATGCAGCACAAACCTTCCCTCTGCCAGTTTCAATAAAGAGGCTGAGTAATTTAAATGTAAATGGCCGCTGGCAAGCAATCTGCCTCATAAATCAATTACTGCTATTGTTGAGAAGATATGAAGTAACTGAATAAATAGAATAACACAAACTGACTCTCTATCATTGTTTTATGATGAGGATGAGGACCACTGAATGTTCGGTTGAAGTTCCCTGAGTCCAGTCAAGTAAAAATAAATTTTGCATTCAATGATTTTAAAACTGCACTTATAAATATTTTTATCTTAATAATGGATCAAATGACTATGTTTAATGTAAAGGGGTCTCTTGTAGTGACAAACAAATAGTTATTGCCAAGTCGCTCTCAGCTCTACAGAATGTTTTAGTGTCTTTCAGCTAATTATTTTGGTTTTACTGCGCGCAACTTTAATGTTTTCATTCCGTCTTATCAACCCAGTTTCCAGCAGCAGCAGGTGGTTTGTTTCAGAGAAAAACGTCTCATACAGCTACTGTATGCTACCTGTGCAGCAAACAGCACACTGATGAAGTTAGTGACTAGCTAGTGAACATGGTAGAACAGCTAGCACCTACAAAGACAGATGTTTTCCTCAGGAGATGGTGGAGACAAAAACAGAGCTGAAAGCAGAGTGAATATTGGACTTTTTTCAGGTGGTCAGAAGCATAACTCCCAATGAATAACAGTGTTGCTTTTTGTTTGCTGCGTGTGTTTTTAAGCGAAGCTAAGTTAATTGGCTGCTGGCTGTATCTTAACATTTAGCAGCCAGTTGTTTCTGCCAGTCTCTGTGCCAGGCTAAACTAACCAGCTGCTTGCGGTAGCAACGTGTTTGCGGTATAAACATGAGAGCGATATCGATCCTCCCATCTAACTCTTTGCAACAAGTGAATTCCCCCGAACTGCCCAACTACTCCTTTCATTTAAAAAAACTTGTCTATAAAGCATGAGTTTGAAACCTAATGGGGGCAACACCACAAGTTTGTTTCCCTGAGTTCCTTTGTCTTCCCGCACATTCTCCTCACTGACTGAAACAACCAAATATCCCTGTCAGGTCAATTTCCTCAGCCCAGCCTTCTGTGTCACGACCCCAGTCCATCCTTATCCTCTGGACCCAGACATGTTCGCCTCAGCAGCCTGATTAGAGGGGGCAAGTAGAGGAGATTCCTTTAAGAAACTGGGACAAACGCTAAAAATGCTGCTAGCCAGGCCCCAGACGTCTGCATGAGGGAAGACTGTGAGGCCACAGACTTCACCTTGATTTAGTTTGCAGAAGTGAGACACACCTCCTAGTGGGACAATGGTGAGAAACAAGAACTCAGAAACTGCACATATTGATCACAAGTGGTTCAGATTGATTTCTGTCAGACTCAAGAGGACATCATGTGACCCTCTCCATGTACTGTCAAGCTTTTAGGAGCCCATACTGTCAGTTTACTCTCAAGAGAATCACATGTAGAGACGAAGGGCACGTGAACACTAAGTTATAAGTATTGTTTTGTGTTTGAGTGTTGAAAAGACAATTCAAGTGTTGCAAAAGTAGGAGAGCAGGTGATTGTCTGATTATTTCATCACACTGAGTCTGGTATTTATTTGTGGTGTTGTTTGGCCTTCATATAGTATGATGCAGAGTTTTTTGAGACTGATCTTTTCCATTTTCCTTCAGAGGCTTCAAGGCAGCTTTGTCGGTTTGTTTGACATCAAGAAGTTGGGGAGTTTGCTTGATCGATCGGGCCCTCTAGTTTCATAAAGTCATGAACAGTTATGGCTGCAACTAATAATTATTTTCATTATCTGTTAATCTGCAAGTTATTTTCTCGATTAATCCGTTAGTTGCTGATTAATATCCTTTCCATCAACTAATCGATTAATTGAGTAATTTTTGCAGCCGTATAGAAAATGCCAAGCTGTTCACTACATATGGTGTAGAAGTTGTGGCATACAGGACTGTTTCTTGTGCATATTTAAGTGATTAATTTTTCCTTGCTTATGTTGTTTCATCGAGGGTAGGCCAGATATTTCAAGTTACCAAAAAATCTTTAAAATTTTGACAAAAAGTTTAGAAAATGGCTCCGTTGGATGGATACCTTTGCTGTTGTTTGACTCATGATCCAGAAAATGGGAATCAGGTAGAAGATAGGTGAAAATATGTGCCCTTGTGTGTTGTCATGGACAACACTACATGTGAAACATTTACCTCCCTCCTATGTTTGGAGGGAGTCCATGCAAAGAATGAATTGTTTATATTTTGAAATAACTTTTGCCTACATTATCTGTTAATGAGTATAATTTGGCAGGATGTTCACATTAGTTTTTCCCATGTTTTCTTAAAAAGTACATTGATGCAGAAGTATTTTCACATTAATGCATTAAATTGCTTAATTTATGTTCTAATTTGCATCAGCAGATATGTTTTGATATAGTAGGTAATTAAGGCAAGACACTAGGGAATGAAAATTATGCTTGTTTTGTATGAAATTTGTAGCAGATGATAAAAACTGTTTTCTGTTTTTAGACAGAATACAGTGGCTCGGAATTGTATATTTGGTAATAAAAGCTACTCAGAAAAATTGAGCATTGCTTGTAGCTTGTAGTTTGATATGAGCAACCAGCACTGTGTACCTTATACAGGAACACATGGAAGGAAATGTTATTTTTGACAAGTGTGGTGTGTGGTGAGTGAAAAAAGGAGTGAAAGAGCAAGGGGAGCTTCCTCCCACACACAGCTGCTGTATCGATCTGCTGGACAACAGCAAAAACTCGGCTCTCAGCTCCTTGTTTGGCAGGAAAGATTTTCAGACAGTCTTTTCTTGTAGACACACAACTTCCTTCACTGGGTATGTTACATACACAGATACATACACAGGCACTGGTTTAGGCCTTTCTGAGGTTTGTGTTTACATTAACCTTTGAGATCTTTTGACACGTTTTCTGTGATTGTTATATTTAGGGCGGAAATTAACAATTATTTTCACTATTGATTCATGTGTTCATTGTTTTCAGATTAATTTTTTTAAAATGTTTTTTTAAAAAAACAATAAAAAATGCCAAGGTGATGTGTGTCAGACATTTTTTTGTCTGACCAACAGTCTAAACCACAAAAATATTCAATCCATTGTCATATAAGACAGAGAAAAGCAGCAAATCCTCACATTTGAGAGGTCATAGCTAGTTAATTTTTGGCATTTTTGCTTGACAAATGACTTAAATGATCAGTCAGTTATCTTAATTGTTGTTGAATAAAAGAATAAAAGTTTTACTTGCCACAAAACGTCTTTAATGAGGGTAAGAACAAGGCAGCTTAAAGTCAGGCTTTTACATTCATAACGTTTTTCAGTAACTGCGTTGTGTGTAAACGCAGACATAGATATATAGATGTGACATCTAAATAGGGCGGTCCTTTAGTATGTACTGAACTGTATGTATTATATGAAAATGACTTGCTCTTTCCCATGGCCAAGGACCCAAAAGGTTGGAACTGAATTTCTGATTTCCAGGCAAAAAATACTGAGCTGCTCATTAGAAAATAAATTGGAAAGACTAAAAGTAAAAGCACACACAAGGATTTTGTCAGGGTAAAGGAAATCCGTTTTTATTCAGGGCTGGAAACACTACATTACATTACATTACACAACCTCGGCAAGTTCTGCAAAGCAGTTTATCAGTCACTGTGTTTGGACCCACCCAGCAGCATCAGTAGCAGCTTTTAGTTGTTTTCTCCTTAGGCCTGTATTACAATATTCATTTTCATAACTGATTCATCTGCAGATTATTTTTTCAATTAGTCAGTATATAGTTATATTTTTCGACTAATTGTTTCAGCTCTAGTTTTCTTGTTTCTGCCTTTAAGGAGACCGTCAGAGAGGCCTAAACCAGCAGACAAAGAAAGCCCTGCTCATATCAAAGAAGCAGATTTGTATATCGGATATGACCTTTCCAAGATTGATGACTAATCGATACAGGATGAAATTATCAACAAGAACAATGCAGTATATTCATTCTCATCACAGTGGGTTACAGTTCAATTATTTAAATACCAAAAATGTTTTAGTTTTGTTTTTTCTATACAGTGTATAATCATTTTTAGTCACGCGTGGTAAAACATTTTTTATTTCTGACATTGTAATGGGTTTGTGTTTTTCTGCTGCCAATTAAATTTAAAATCTCTGCCTGATAAAGGATTTATCAGATAAATCAGGATCAGTTTGACTCCAGGTGTTTTTGTGTGAACAGACCAGGAAAAATATGCATTTCTTCAAGCTCCACAGGACTGATGCCTTTATAGAAGTGGCATTATGTAGTTCAAAGGTTAGCCTGGTATGAAAAATGAGGCATGGGGCAAAGGTCAGGTGCCAGTGCGACCATGACCTTCACGCCACAGTGACGCCATTTGTTTCATTGCTGACAGCTTTTTGTAGCGTTAGTGCAGAACTGCACAACTCTTACAAGTGTCACAGTTGAAGGCAGCCAGAGCTATTTGAAAGCTCAACCTGTAGGCAGATCCCAGAGGCTGCAGCAGAGCTCAGAGACTGACAGGCCTTCACAAGTGTGAGTAATAGTTCTGAATTACACTCAGTCTGGAAGCCTGTCTGGTGAAGAAAGCCATGGTGAGCTCTTTGTAAAGATATATCTCAACAACTATTGGATGGATTGCCATGGAACTTTCTAAAGGCATCCATGTTCTCTTACTGACTTTGGTGACCCCCTGACTTTTCCTCTAGCACCAATGTGAACTTTACAGTCATGGTGTTGAGTGACACAAGTTTGATATGAAGACTGTTGAGACGCTGGTGTTTTGTCAGTAAGAAGAGATATTCTGCTTGCTCGCACTGAAAGTTAATGTCCAATAAGTTCACCCCGTTGTCAAGCTGATTTGAGACATAGTCAGTAGAAGAAAGGACTATAAGCTATGGCCAGTAAAGGGACAGTTTACTGAAATTAAATGGACTGTTAGAATAAACACAGCTGAAGCCTTTCCTTCCCAAAGTCCCTTTAGATGAGACAGAACACTTAGCTCTGCTGGCAGAGCGGCCATTTACAGAAAGCCCAATTTAGACCTTAAATGTGCCTCATGTGATTTGTACAAGTGTGTCCCAGTGCATAGGTTTTACTTGGAGAACTGGGGTGAGTGCTTTCTTGCTAGAAGCACACTTAGGATAAAGAATCTAAATCCCAAACCCATGTCATGTTTTGCAGATTTATACATTCATCTAAAAACTTTCACTGACCCCACATTTCCAATATAAGCTATCTTAAAATCAGCATGCAAACATCAAATATGCACCAAATACAACATTTTCTTTGAGTTAAGAAGACCTGAGGTTAATTTGGTAATTAGGCTGTTCAATTCTATTAATGTTAATTGTTCTTTTGTGTAATCATCAAATGAAACAGTGATACAAGAGTGCATAGGTGGTGCTAAGATTTGCGCTGAGATTAGAAGATACCCTTCACATTCAGAGTTTCCTCATGGACTAGAATCACTGAACTGTGCCAGCTTCAAAACAATGCATTCTAGAGGCAGAGCACACGCTGCCAATCCCTTTCCCATCTGCATTTCTGTAAGCCAGTGAGTTGCATTCAAATGGCATCTGAGGGTATTGTAAAACATCTCAGGTCTTTATCTCTGCTGCCTGGGGAGGGCTCCTCACAGCGATAAGCAAAATCAACAAACAGTGACACAAAGACGCACAATCAAAGACACAAGATATTATCATGCTGTGGGTTTTCTAAATGCCAGATGCCGTAATTTGACTGTCACAACGTTTGTGCTTTGAAAGGCGATGCAGCCAAAATATAGCCTCCTATAAGAGATTTCTTGAAAATTATTTTGTTGTGAGAAAAGATAAGAATTAGCTACGTATTTCAGATTGTGTTAAATATTTTTGGTTTTGTCCAACTAGTATTTCAAGGACAGCGTTCTAATTCACAAAGACCACATCACGTATGAATGAGTTTACTGTAAGGAGGTTTTGTATGTGGGGATGAAATAGTGTCAGAGATGGAAGGATGAAATAAAGTTTGAGGACAGTTTGATGAATGGAAGGTGAAGTGGGGGTTGACGAGTGAATGAAAGCTGGTCAGCTGGTCATGAATCAGGGGAACCCAGGGGGGAACTGAAAGTAGTTTAACATGTTGTGAAATATGCTTATTTACTTTCCTACACTGGAAACAGAGGGAACAGCAAATAACTGCATTTCCCATTTCTTTAATGGCTCGTCACTTTTGTTTGTTTTTCTGGGGGAGAGGAAGGCATTATGTAAAAAAAATTCAGGAGAGATTAAGAACAAGAATATGTGCTATATAAACAAATGTAATTAAAGTTGAGTTGAAGAAAGAGGTTTGAGGCAGCAAGATGTAAGCACTGAGACAGAGGGTAAAAAGAGGTTATGTTCACCTAAATAGCCCGTGACAGGTAGTTAGAATAAACAAGATTTACAGGCAACCCATTAATAAACATAAACTCATTTGTGTTCATCCAGGTTTTTAGCACAGAATACTAACTGCTTATCCCAATATGTGTGGATTTAAAAAAACAAAAACAAACCATGGCTTTGTGTTTCCAGCCTTCAATCATGCAATGCTCCTCTGCCCACAGAACAGCACAAATCAAGCTGGAGTGCAGGCACCTGTCTTCAGCTGCTGTTAAAACATTTGGGAACATGACGCGGGCAGTTAGAGCAGATAACTTCCCACAGCTTTTCACTTATTGTCTATTAGTGCTTTGCTGGTGTGTAAGAGCGGAACATAATGTACAATTAAACTCCATGTCACTGCCTTCTAAGCCAGTCATCGCGTGCAGGCTGTTTGAATAAATATTGAATGATTGCACTGCAAGAAATGAGACAGTAACAGACAGTACAACCAGCTTGTACTCTGAACACCCACATCAGACTGTCATCATCCAGTGTCTGTCAGTTTCCACTATCAGTGTTGCTCTTGTCCTTTTTTTTTTTTTTTTTGGAAATGCATCGACATGTCCAAACCTATTTAAATGTGTTTCCATGATGTTTGTTTTGTCCGTTCCCTCCATCACGGCGTGGCTCATTGAAACTGCATTGTCTTTCCAGGTGGCGAGCGTAACTGTGGAGTACATGAGCTGATCTGCGTCAGAAAAGGTAGGGCAGGTCAGAGCTCTGGGAGGCTGACTTTGACCCCACACTGCACCTCCCACTCCACTTTCCTCATCGGCATTTATCACTGTAAAACGATCATTGTGAAAATTAGTCCTCGTTCTCCTGTTCCACTGTTGTTGTGCTGTGCTGTTTGTTTCGGCCTCCTTTTGTTCTATGAGCTCACTGCTTCTGTCCATTGCTTATACAGAACTAGTTATGACATTGAAAATGTTCAAGGAACTTTAGAGGACTTGAATTTGAGACACATTCTCACAGGTAAAACCAAGTATAAGACAAGTCTAGGAATGAAAGATTGATTTTTTCTATATACATATATTTGTTAGCTTGTCTGCACTGTATTTTAGATATCCCAGGTATTTGCTAACCACGTCACCATACAGTATGTGTTATAGATTACCCAGTATAGTAAAACTTTAGATTACAGCTAGCAAGTTACACTATAAATACTTTGCACGTATGTTGTACCAATAATACCTCCTGGGTAACTACTGGCAAGATCATTTACTTCAGTAAACGATACAACTACGTAAACATACTCCATTACGACTTAAAAGTCTTGCATTCAACAAGCCTACTTAAGTAAAAGTATCGAAGTATTATCAGCAAAATGTAATGAAAGTATGAAAAGTAAAATTTCTCGTTCTGCAGAAAAATGCCCCCTGTGAGTAATAAGTTATTATATGAACTAAAATTAATTAATAAATTTTTAGTTATTGATTTGCTGCACCAATGTTTAGGTAACATGTTACTGTACACAATGAAGTTTGTTCCTGAGTGAAAGCACATGTACATGTATGCAGATCCAAGCTAGCTAACGGTTAATTTTCGTAAGAAGAACTGAATGGATGAACCACACTTGACTGTGTGGTTGTGTAATTTTAAAGGAACAATTGGCAACATTTACATGTTTTACTTCTCGTTGTCACAAGGGTGAACAGACATGATTTGTTTTTGATGTGACTGCAGCTATAGAAGGTGACGATGGTGCTACAACTGCAAAGAGTTATAAAAACGAGCTTTTAACAATTCAGCATACTCAGTGCTCAGTGCCTCTCTTTGCCATGGCATTCTGGATGGAAGTGGGACTCTTTTAAAACAAAAATAATACTCAAGTGGATTCAGAGGGTGCTTATCACAGTGCATGATCTGGTTGTGTAAGTGTGTGTGTGTGGTTAATAATTGGAGTTATCCCATTTGTTTTTTGTGATTGTTGAAGATTGATCCCAGAGGAGTGCGTGCGTGTGTGTGTGTGTGTGTGTGTGTGTGTGTCATGGCTACACAGTAGGTATTGTGCTTCGAAAGCATTCTTTGAACATGTGTGGGAGGGTGCAGGGGAGTGCTGGGGAGAGTGCTTATGGGCTGCCTGTGGAGTGTGTGGGTGTCTTTGTGGTTTTTGAGATGCTTTTGTGCTTTTTGACATTCAGCATGGCAACAGTTTCTATGTGGACAGAATACAACAGAGACAAGGAAGACAAGTAATGAACAAGCATAAATACCGAGGATATTTTTCAGCAGTCAAAACTTAACACCAACGTATATTTACATTAATTTTTCACTTATGTGCAGTAGGTTTACCTCATTGTATTCAATATTCATGCAAGTGCCATCATTTACCCTCCTTAGCTCTAAACCTAACCACTTTAGGAATCTAGCATTAGCTCAGCATCATCAGCCATCCATCCATCTATTCTTTTTAGCCACACACCTGAGGCAGGTTGCCATGGCAACAGGGTCAGCTGAGCAGCCCAGATGTCCTTTTCCCCAGCAACGTCCTCTTGTTCCTCCTGGGGGGGGCTAAGTGCTCCAAGGCACTGTGGGAGATGTAGTTCTTCCAGTGTGTCCTGTATCTTACCAACATCAGAGATTCCTGTGTTTGAAGGGTGACAGCTGAGGAGGACGCTGGCTCTCACTGTCACTGTTGAGACCGTCAGACAACTCATCCTTTGTCACTCATCAATCAAGCTGTCAGAGGGCTTTCTCTTCAAATAAGAGATGAAGGCACGTCCCTGATTTTCTTGATCATAATAGTGACATCAGAGACATGCTCTTTAGCGGTTCTAGCTAAAGATGCCTAGCATTGGCAGACCTGTCTTTCAGCTCTCTTACCAGTTACAAGTTACTCTTGGTTTTCAGCATCTTGAATCATCTGTTAAGTGAGACTGAGTGAAGTAAACATCCTCATCCAGATAATATAAATAAAGTGTCTCATCCTAATCAATAGTTGTGTCACTTGAATATCAAAACTGAATTCTGCTGCAACCTGCAAATTCTTACTAGATGTAAGTAGGAGATGAATCCCTCATTCCTTCATTATCATAATCATGAGGAAATAATGTAAAGCCTGGGAGTTTTTTATGCTAATATTTCATATTTTTACATGGTGTATGGTTCCCATCTTATCCTCAAATCCACTTTAAACACTAACTCTAAAGAAACTGGTGTGTACTACACTTTCTAAGCATCACAAAGTTGCTTTCCTACTCTACTGTTCTCTTTGCTTCTTGTGTAACAGAGTCTTTTATTGTTTAATCTTCCTGTGAGTCATCTTTCGGTCCCCCACACATTATCTAAAGGCTATTCTCAGTATTTTAATGGAACACAGTTGATTTGGTGAATTAAGTCAGGAAAAGGAGAAATAATGATAGATATCCTACACCACGCAGCACCTACACTGTATTACAGCACCAGAGTTTCCTGTAGCAACACTGATATCTGGGAGAAAACATGTGCAGTGTTTAAGCACGTTGAAAGGAGTAAGAGAGAGGAACGAAGACGGAATACAGAGTTTGTTAATAGAATTTAAAAAAAAACAACAAAAAAACATATATATATATATATTGTTGTCGTAAGTCAGGAAGTCCAAGGTAAAGAGAGAAACTGACTGGAGGTTTCTGTGATTCAATCTTCTTTGCCCTGTTTCAGCCAGTTGGAGAATTATACAGAGCAGGATCCTGCTCCATCTGTGCTGTGAATAATTCAGTCAACAGTGAGAAGTTGTTGCAGTGTGAGCAGACAGGCATTCCCATGGGATAACGCCTCCTGCTCCCACGTCACCATGTGACCGAACGTTGTGAGATACTCCACAATGATCCAGGCTCATTACGGCCCAGGCAAATTTAACCGAGAGAACAAACAATAACTTATACAAAATCTGACACTTTTTCTTTTTTCTTTTGTGCATCTCTGTAAGCTAAGCAGTCAAGGCAAACATGAGCTGTAAACATTAGCTCACAATAGGTTATGTAACGTTCTTTTCTAGTTCTTCAGGTTTGAAAGAGTGAGTCTGGGTGTGAGCATGTATGTAAGCCTTATTGTTAAAGCAAGTTGGACTGCTCCTTGTTTTTTTAACGGAGTACATAGTTATGTCCGAAGGAGCATGTGCAGTATGTGCGTTAAAATGTAGAATGAGTTTGCTTCACTTCTACTCCACTTACCAAAGCTTAAATGGACGTTCACTGATGTCACACTGGACTTCACCTGCAAACCATAAGAGGAATATACGCTGACTTTTTTCAGACCTAAAAAATGTTAGCGGCGACACGATGGGCATGTTTTTCGATTTTAACACTTTTATTTTTTAATTTTTATTTTGTAATTATTGACTATAATTACATTAGTAATTAGTCCACCCATGATGTTTTAAAGGGGCCACTCCGCCCATTTTACACATAAAGGTCAGTTTGCAGAGTGCTACTTGGCTTGTGAAAACAGTTATAGAAAGTCTTTAAACATGTACAACAGAAACGCTGCATTACAAACTGCGAGCATGGAGTTAGAAAGATTTAGACATTATAAGGTAGAGAGGTTCAAAATAAATAATGCCATTGGTTGCTCGGTGGGAATTGAAAGGATCCAGGATTTTTGGAGCTTGACCCATACTGGCAACTAAAAATCAGGATATCTCAACCTCTGTTTCTTTTTTTTTATCATTCTTGTTTTGTCTCTTGTGAGTCCCCCACCTTTACAGAAGTGCAATACTGATGGAGTACCTCGTTAAGGCAGTATTTTAAATCCTAAATACTCTAGACCCTAAACAGTTGAACTTTGTTTAATCATTTTCTAAATTTGGTCAAGTGAAAGTGGGCCTGGAGTGGAGTCAGCAGCCGTTAGATTGCATTGTACATCTTTTTCAGTGGTCTGCTTTTTTCTTTCCACTGCACTCCACAATCCAAATCCCTCTCACCGTCAACCTGTGAGAGAATACAGAGTGGTGCACACAAACTCAAGTTTGCGTTTCCTTTCTCAGCCTTTCTGTGTGTATGCTGTGTTTGGGAGTGTGCACTTTTCCAACATAAAATCCCCGGTCCATCCTGCATGTTACACTGATTAGACACGCCTTCTGCAACACTGGGAAACAAGACATAGTATTCGCCATTTTATTCCAAACTACATCACACTGAAATTGCTTGTTTCCTGTGCCACATTGTACTTTCTGAAATATAGAAACTAAACTGTCACAACAGCAACTAATTTCCTGCTTCCCTGCAAAGTTTTCTGTAATTATGTGGTGAAATTATTTCATTTTCTGTTCATTTGCAATAACACAATCATCCCACAATCATCGCATTAATACAGGGCCCTTTCCTGCCATTGCACACAAAGTGTTTATGGCTTCGTAGCCCTTGGCAGTATCTGGATAGCATGGGTGCAGTTCCCTCTTTAAATTACGCAGGGTGCTTAATCTATGAAGCTATAAAAATGATTTGTCAAATGTGTCCTTACTTGCTGAACAATATATTCCTCTGACAGCATAAGACAAGTGTATAGCGGCTCTTACATGACAGCTGCTTGCACTGATGCTACGCTCCTTCCACACAAATTAGTGTCATGTTTATTTACACATGACACTGATATCATTTTGCACCCCTCTCTAAGTTGTTCTCAGTTGCCTCATCAGTTTCCAGTTCTCATTATTCTGTGAGAATAAATCAGATATTTCCCTCAAAGTGACATTTTAGTATGATACTCATACTCGGGAGGCGCGCTGTTAGTACCACAGACCGAAAGTGGATTCTGTAATTTTGTGCCCCTGATTAAAACACATTACTTTGCCTGTGTAAATTGTGAAGTAATTTCCTGAACACGGTACAGGAGGTCACAGCATATCTCTCTTTTGAGAGAACGAAAACGATCTGCTAAATTATTAGATTTTGGTTTTTTTTCGGTTTGAAAGGCTTCAATGCTATAGCTGGCAGCAGTTTAGGACAAAGACATTAAGCTCATTTGATCACTTCGATATGACGAGGGTGATCCACTACCAGAGAGAAGAAGGGCTGACATAGCTAAGGCAAGAAGTCCCCCCTGTGGCCACACCTGATGATGACTTAGCCCCTCTATGAAGCGTTGGAAGGTCATATGTGAGGTGGAAGGTCATATGACTTTCACCTGTCAAAGACTCCCTCAGATAGTTTGCAACTAGCAGGTTCATTGTGGTTTAGGAAAATCCTGTCTTCATATAGCTTTGTTTATTTCCAAACCAAACTGAATCTGCTGCTGTGCAGCAGTCAGCGTTGCATTTGATGAGATTTGACTTGCCTGTGTGTCTGGAGTCTTGGGTGATGCTGCCCCTGAACCTGTTGCTATGGCAACCAACAGGCTGCATCTCTACAGTGATACAACCTCTGTCTTTCTCTCCTCTCTCTGATGCACTCGTTTTCCATCTCTTCCAGGCTTTTTGTTTTTTTTGAGTACAATAAAAGTACTTCATGCTGCCCTTGAACACAAACTAACCGCATTCATTTTAATATTAATAAACACCAGTTCACATTAAAAGAATATCAGAGCCATTACTAAGAAAACTGAGCTTCCACAGGGAGGAAATAAGTTTGTTTTATGCAAACATTATCTAAATTTTGTCAAGAAAGCAAATGAGCAAATTTCCCAAAATGTTGAACGATTAGTAAATCTATTAGCGACATAAATAAGGGACAAGAAGAAACATCCTTTTGTGACAGGAAGCAATAGCGTTTATTAGCGACGTGTTTTAAATCTGAGAAAATCAGAGTCACTAGCAACACCATAAGCAGTAGAGTCTAGAATCATCTCGAGGATGGTTTCATGTGTCTACAAAAAATAACTCAAAAGTTGTTGTTGTTTTTTTTTTTTTTTACAATAGCATGTTGATATTTAAAATGCCAAACGACAGCAACTTCAAGTTCAATTTCTGTGTTTCAGTCTCTCCAGAGGTGCTGGGGTTTCTGACAGCCATCGGACTCTTCATCATCCTCATGACCCTCCTGTTCTGGTACCTCAATAACAAGTTGGCACTAGAGAACCAAGGGAGCCTTCAGTGCCTTGACGACTTCAGGAAAAACACAGAGCTGCAAGGTAAGGCTGCACTCATAGACACGTGTGGTTTTATCACTATGATAAAGTTTCTCTTATGGAAAATTGCTTCGAACCCAACGGACAGTTGTGTTATTGTCCATGTAACACAAATCATGGATATTCCCTTATTCAAATACACCTAATGCTCCATGCAAATGATATAGTTATGTTTATAGTCAAGTTTATTGTGGTTTCTATGGGTGATCCAATGCCCAGTATTCAACACACGTCCATGGTAGTTGCCACTTGGGATACCTCAGCCTACGCTGTTTTTTGAGATTGTAGACCATTAGCAGGTTCTGAATTCTTGGAAAAAACCTAATGAAGTCTGGTGGGATGTTTGGGTCAGAGAAAAGAGATTTCCTTTGCAAACATGTCAGTTTGGAACTGGCAGATATGTTCCCCTTTCACATGACTAGTGTGGAATGGACGGACATCGTAGTACGCAAATAAAAGTAGATGCACTTAAAAAAGAGAAATCATGGTTGAAAAAACAGGACTTTGCGTGTTACAACTAAAAATGAGAAATTTAGTACGGTAAATTAAACTACACTTACCCTTGTAAACATTCAGGATTGTTATGATGATGTGATGACTTTTTTCAAGAGCTTCTAAACCTTTTACCCAGGCTCTATTTCAGCTGGACTCAGGTAAAAAATTCTGTAAAATTATAGACCCATGCCACCGACTGCAGCATGAGGCCTGACCCTCTGCAAAGAGACATTTTCCACCAGCACTGGCTTTTCTCAACCCATGAGGGGATTACTGTTGCTGACAGATGTTTGGCTGTTTACTTGTCATCTGTCCACAGGGCTTCAGAAGTTTAAAAGGTTGGTGGCCCCGGGGAGCCACAGGGAGTCGGCTCTAACCTGAAAAGCCACCTGGTAAACATTCAGTTAAAAACAAAGGGAAGCAGTGTAAAGTGGTTAGGCGATTGATCTTGGTGTCTAGGTCTGTTCTTCTTTATTTTTTAGAGAATGACTGTTTTTTAACAAGGGACAGTTTAGTTTATTTTTCACAAATTACGTTAAATTATAATGCAATGATGAATGAGAGAAGATTTTTCTGCCGTCCTGTCTGTGCCAAAACTTGTTTTTAGAATGACACTGTTTTTAATAGATGCTTAGGCTTTAATTCGTTATGCTTTGTTCTCGGACACTTAATGCACCTTGCAAGTACAGTTAGTTTGAAGAGGTTTTTCAGGCTGCAAGAGACCCATTTCAGAGCTCTGCTGCCCCCTGCTGGAAGAAACATTAAGCTACAACTGGCGTTTCAGTGGTTGGTCGATGAAAAGCAACAATTACAACTATGTTGTAATTGTTTTTCTGGCACACAGCATATTGGCAAACAGCATTTTCAAAAAATGCATTTGAATATAGGGATCAACTTCACATACTGAATATATTAAAGGACATGACAATAATATTAAGTTTTATTCAAGAATATACCGACCGAATGGCACCTATTTAGGTGATTGTTATTATTTTCCTTTTTTTTTTTTTTTTCATTTTCCTATCATGTATGTAAAAGGGAGTGGGCAAAACATTAGTAATACCGCCCGGTGTAATGCAGTCCAAATCAAGACCACCGTAATATATAACTATAGCCTCAACATTACCATACAGACAATGAATATTTGAATTTCAAAAGATACAATTTAAATATTGGAATTTACAATCATTACCAAATATTTCTGTATAAGATGTATGTCAATATATTACATTTCTCTGTATGGAAGATATTTATTTCTTGTATATGTCCATAAATATTTTTCCGTTTCATAACAAGCCGCTGTGTTGCGTAATGTGCCTGATCAAGGACAGAGCACCATGGCAACATTACTGTTGCAAGAAACCTTCATTAAACCCTCAAGTATCTGTAACGTGATTATATGTGGCCACTTTTAAAGTCCAGATATTGCAAATGCTTCACCTTAACTTAAATCCTAAATATGATTATGAAAACTTGATCCATCTACTTCTGCTCTATGATTCTGAGTTATTCTCTTTGACTGTCCTTGGAGTTTTTTGTTTGTTTCTTTTTTGTCTGTTTAAGCTGAGTGGTCGTTTGCAGACATCTCACTCAAAAATGTGCCGTTTAATGTGCCTTACAGTTGAGTAGAAGGGCTTGAAATCACTGGCAGCTGCTTTGCCATCTCCTATGGTCCATTTAGGGTTGTGAGCATATGAACATCTGCTATTACATCCCATCCAATGCAGCAGTCTCTATCTGCTGGGTTTCAAAAACTGAACCCTGAAAAATATTGTTTCCCCATTGACATCTCCTCAGTAAACAATAGCATGATTTGGTTTGTAAAAAAATATCAGACATTCTGGATGAGTAGATGGCAGAGAAACTGGTACATTCCATTGCAATTCCTCGAAACGTATTTCAAAAATCCACACTGTAAGAGGTGAAGCCTGCAGGGATAACCTTGTCAACATTTTAATCTATCTCCTGTTTTTCATGCAAGTTTCCACGACTCATATTTAACATGCATCCTAGAATTTCTATGTTACAACTGATGCAAAATTCTCAAAATTAGCATTTGCATTTAGAGATCTGTATAACTCTCACAGCAAGTGTCATTCTAACAGTGCACAATTTGGGCCAGTAGAAGCTGCCGGTCTACTTGATTTCAATCAACAACCGACTCTCTTTGCTTGAAAGAAATCCTTTGGCATCACAGCGTGTCCCACAGTAACCAGACGGTCATTCTGTACCCCAAACAGACAAGGCCTACTCTGACGCCGACCTGCAGGGCTCATCATCGGACAGCGAGGATGAGCTGATGGGTCAGTATCAGGAAGCGGTCAGCCGCTCCCAGGGCCTCCGGGGAGGAGCCAAGGCAGCCGCTAATGTCAAACACGCAGGAGGTTTCAGCTGGGAGAGCCGGCAGAAGTACAGCCCCCTGACTGATTATGACGGCTACAGCAGTGAAGCTTCAGCTGACGACGGTAGGTACTGTAACTGTGAAATTACTTAGAAAAACTAGTATGCTTCCCTGTTAGTATTCACACAAGTGTTTTTAGGTCATTGCTCCATACAGTCACTTTGAATTTTTGGTTTATTTTTCCAAGAACATCCACAAAAGATGCCTCAACTGTAAAATCAAAAGTTGCAGTGAGATTAGTACAGATATTTCCCTCTTACCACTGCAATAACCTTGAGTCGAAACACAGACTCTTCTGCACCGCCATCATGCCAACCAAGTACACCAAACACAACATACTGTATGCAGCGATACACACTGTCAGTTAATCCAGAGAGGTGATCAAAGCGAAGCTCCCGTTCAGCACACTCTCTGTGGGAGGGTTGTGAAACAGTCAACTGTCTGCATAATCTGCACAGCCACAGCCTCAGACTTTGCTTTTTTCTTTCTTTCTTTTTTTTTTTATTAGCGCATCTCTCTTTCCCATCTGCCAGACTCTGTCATCACAGGGCATTTACTGTGGTGGATAGAAGTCTCCTTTTTTGATTTTAACATAGGCACAGGAGAACACTGGAAATGACCTATTTGGATCAGTCAGGTTGTTTTTTTTATTCATCTGTTAGAATACTTGACTGGAAATGAGTGTTGTTGATTCATTTGACTTTATAAAAGTACCATACAGCTGCAACTGAACTCTAAATGTGAATCAGTCATTTAAGGTATGCAACATATTTGACATCACATGATATACTGTAGTTATTTTTTATACTGGACCAATGAGAGACTGAAAAAATAAATGTATTTTTAAGTCGGTATTTAAAGGAGAAGTTTGAGATTTTGGGAGCTACATTAATTAGCTTTCTTGCCGAGAGTTAGATAAGAAGTTCAATACCGCTCTGTACACTTAACACGAATCTACTGCCAGCAGCTGGTTAGCTTATCATAAACAGCTAGCCTCACTGTCTAAAGGTACCAAAATCTGCCTAGCACCTCTGAGGGTCTCTAACATTTTAAATGCTTTTGCTTAATTTGTACAAACACCTGAAGAATAAAAAAAAAGTTGTGTTTTCACAGGGAGCTATGTGCTGCACTATTTGTTAGCCAGGTGCAGTAACTTCCTGATGCCTTGTCATCACCGCAAATTGTTGATTTCACAGTTTTACACTTGGTTTTTGAACAAATTAAACAAAAAAGTTATCATGAATTAAACACTGAACTTTAGAGGTGCTGGTAGCCTGACTTTTTGCCGTCACATTGTGCCAGGTGAGCTGCCCCCCCCCTTCCAGTCTTTATGCTAAGCTAAGCTAACTGGCTGCTGGCTGGGACTCAATGCTTACCAGGGAGATAAGAGCAGTATTAAACAATTCATCTCTCAGCAAGAACATGAATAAACCTTACATCAAAAAGTGTCCAACTATTCCTTCAAAAGGGGGAAAGAAGGGAATAAAAAGTTGTATTTATCTGCTACAAAGAGAAAATAAAAAACAATATGAAATAAATTAAATTAGTCAATAAATATTTCCAAGAAATGTAGAAGTAATAAAAAACGGAACCTGGATGTGATGATTTGTAGTTTTGTTTGGACAAATACAAAGATGCTGATATGGTACACTGTGTTCGACATCCTCAGACAGGAATCAGCCATGTTTATGTCTGAGAGTGTTTTTCAAAGACAATCTAATCTTTGCCAGGGTCCTCAACTGGTGAATCGTGTCTGAACCAGTGTTGTGTTATATAAGACAGTGGGTTCCAAGGCTGAGTGTCTGGGACCATTTATTTAAAGCAATGTTTGAACTCGTAGCTGAGGGATAAATAGTACACGACATGCTTCTGACTCCATTAGTAAAGAAGCAACACGCTGTACAAGGTTGTTGTTTTGCAAGGGCTGCAGAAGTTGAGTTGTGTGTCTCCTCATAACCACTAGATGGTCTCTGTCATCCTCAGTCGGCGTTCAGATATATGGTACCAGATGGGGAAAGTAGGGCTGTTCAGTGATATTTATATATATATTATTACATATTTAAAGATTTTCAGGTCATTTTGGAACGCATACAAAGCAATTCCTGAAAATGATCAATTTTTTTGTAATAAGTTTTCTCTTAGAGAATATGTGAAAAAACATAACACAACAGCCTCATTTAGTGTCTCACAGTCGCAGTGAATCTACATTTTGAGGTTTTAAGGACAAGAGCTAATGAATGACTCTAGGCTGACAGTCAAGTGGCTCTCTGACAGGGGCGAAATCAAGCACTCTCGATTACTAATTAGTTGCTGTCCAAGAAAGGGACAATTTGTTAGAACAAAATCAGATTATTGTTCATTTAGCTTTGTGCATCTTGCCTGCAAATTATTCCTAGTATTTTACTCAGTTTATCTAACTTACCAGGCAGTGATTTTGCCGGTATTATCTTGTGGATCTGCATTGACATAGAATGGTATATTTCTTTCAAAAATCATCCTTTTAAAGGTGCCGCAGGTAGCTGTTTTATCAGAATGAATGAATTTCTGAATTAATTTCTAAACAACAATGTAGTTGAATGAGACCATTATTTAACAGTGAGTCGCAACCATTTTGGCTTATGACCCCTTAAAAACAAATAATATGTCAATTAGCTGTTATTTTCCTGATTTGTTCATCTTCAGATTATTTATTGATAAATAGATTGAAATTTTCGTAAAAGTGCAAAAATTGGTCAATATGAACATTTCTCGCTATTGACTTTTAGCCTTTGTCTGGCTTTTTAAAGTGGCAATCTCAAAGATTTCAGCCCTGGTTAATTAGGCAGCACCTGTAGTTACTGGTGGTTGCTGCACAGGGCATGAGTCTGCCAACAGCAGGGCACAGTGAAAACAGCTGGTTACTTCCCTGTCACTTGCGACTTTTCATCTAACAGCTCACTATGGCTGCTCCTCCTTGTTCCATTACTCCCTGCAATATTGCAAACTGGTCCACTGTCCAAAAATGCCCAAAACGTTGTTGTGTTTTGTAGATACGTACTCGATGAACAGTAGCGGTAAATGCTAAGCTCCCTGTAAAACCCACTGCATTTCCTGTCACTACGTCATAATAAAAGTCAACTCCCCAGTTTCCCCAGTAACATGGTTTTAATGTGAAGCTGCAGCAGTGGGAAATATTCTTTTGCATTAGCGGTAGCTTAATACAGCATTTTTTGAGGGAATGTCACCCCAGACACCCAGTTCGTAATACTGCAAATATATAACTATTGTAATACTTTCATCAGTGGGCCATAGGCTCAGTCACCATTGTGTTACCTCATTCGGAGATAGATAGTGACTTAAGAGACGTTTATTTAAATGAAAATCTTGTGATTGCCCCTTTTAATAAATGATGTGTTTGTCAGGGTCTTAATACTATCAAACCCGAACGCAAAGTAATTTACTGTTTTTTAAGATTAAGGGGACCACAAAATATTGGTGGCCTACATACAAATCTCTACTGACCTATAACTAGACATCAAAGGCTTTTCAATAAATGTATTTCAAAGAAACGGTTCACGCTGCATTCAAGACATTTTTGTTTTTTGGACAAAGCCATAGTCTACTCGTTTTCAGCAGCGGTAAGATTATGTAGTGAGGCTTCTGTGTGAGGGAGAGAGAGGCAGGGATTTGAGTCATTGTGCCTGGCAGCAATAATTTGAAATTTGCTTGGTTTATTTATATGACAACATTTCAGCTATGAAAGGTCTTATGTTTGTATTTGTGTGATTCAAATACCCTTATAGGTTTGAAGGATTATATTGAAAATTCAAGGTTCGAAGCAGGTTATTTCTTCCTGTAAAATAAAAAGAGGGCACAAAGAAAACATATTCAAAGAAGGAAATTAAGATATATTTGCAGTTTTCTCTAAATTTTCTTTTCTTTTTTTTTTTTTTTTTTTTGATCATCAGATTATTATAATCAGGTTACTCTAAATCCACAACACACAAATCGAATCTTCACTAAATGAGGGAAAAACTCCATGGCTGCACTTTGGTTGAAAGTACTAGAGGTTCATTATTTCGTTCCTGTGGTAAGGCTTTGATTGCTGTGGTTTTCTCTCCCACCAACTCATCATGGATCAGCAATGATGACGCAGCAGCCTCATTCCAGTACTGACATCTGGTCACTCTTTCTCTCTGAAACAGAAAAATATAAAAAATGTGGACATAGGTAGTTTCCATGACATAGTTGAAAGCCATTTTTATTTACTCACAGGGCAGACTTCATTTCAATAATTGCAAACAAGCTGTCATAAAAGGTCTGAGGCACCTGTAATGTTTTCTCTCAACTCCCACTGCCGCTTTTGTTTGTCTGTGAGTATTGAAAGTTTCATCCTCAGGACATACAGTATGTATTATACATGAGGAAGATTGTGCAGAGGCTGCAGAGTCAGTGTGGGTGGGTGCCCCGATAGTTCTACTCTCAAAATAGGAAGTAAGCAGTTAGAAAGAAATGATCTGCAGTTTGTCTGGTCCAGCTTCCTATCTCTTCTCTTGGGTCAGCACGCTGTCATGACCGGTCGATGAGGACAGTTTTACGTAGCAACACGTCAAAATACTAATTTACCCATTGCAAAAGACAGTAGTACAGTATCATGAACAATTTCAATGTAAGTAGAATTATTTAATAAAACAAATTTATGAAAAGGAAGTGTTTACCATGATTATTGAATTTAAACTTTGTTTTCATTTTAATGAGTTATTACTTTTGTATAATAGGCTACTTTAGATGAGAAATGGTAGGAAAGTTGACTTTCTCTGGATGGAAGGAAATTCTAATACTCCCATTTCCCCAACTAACAATCAGTCCAGTAACACCACAGATCTCCCTACTTTTAGTCACAGAGAAAAGGTAGCTATGACCCAGTAAACTGTCAGTAGTAGGCTTATTGAAAAGCATCATGAAAATGTCCTAAGCCTGGCAGACTCTGTATGGATTCGGCCCAAATTTTAGCCCCACACTGATCGCTCCCAACTAATTTTAGAAGCGGGCGGAAATTTAGCCAGATCTGCTGCAGATGAATTGAATTGCACCGTGTCTGCGAAGCTCGTTTGGATTCTTGCTGAGGGTTAGATGAGAATATCGATACCAATTTCAAGTCTGCGCTGTGAATGAAGCTATAATAAGGAGGCAGTAAGATTAATTTAGCATAGTGACTGGAAGCGGAGGGAAACAGCTCGGTTCTGCGCTTGGCTAAGTAATAGTTCTGCACATAGCTAACCATCCATAAAACAACATCTTGTCATATTTTTACACTTAGTTTAAGAGGTGCTTGTAAGGCAGATGTTTTTTTTTAACCTTTGGACAGAGACAGGCTAGTGTTGCTAAAATAAGCCAAACATCTCCTGGTTTTAGCTTCATTTTAACAGATGGACATGAGGGTGGTATTAATTGCTCACCTCTCACAAGAAAGAGAAAAAGGGTATGACCTAAAACACTGAAATATTACTTTAACAGGACACCCTTATGAACGTACAAGTCAGAAGAACTAGCTGAGTAATGGGGCCATTCACAGGAGAAGAAACTCACTTATCCTGACTTTTTAGGATGCAACTTATTACTGCTTTTGAGGAGTGACATTTATTTCAAAATTCTGAAAAGCTACAAGTTGTTTTTGAGTGACAAAAGTCAGCACTATTCATTTATTGGCACAAAGACACTCAGTTAGAGGAAACAATAGTATTTTCCAATACATTTGCTATTGAAAATGTGAAAAGGTCTTTAATACAGTGCAGCACAGAGGTCTTTTTAACAACCAGATTTAATGTCATTAGTCAAGGTTCAACAAATCACTCAACCTCACACATTTCCCATATTCCTTTTGTCACATGCAAACGAATATAGACTAGGTGAGATCAAGCTAACAGTGTCTTCATATGCTGCAATACAGTAGCAAAATGCTAAACCTTTTTCATTTTCATCTCCCACACATTTTGTTAAAGACTGGGGCTCGATGCATGTATATGACTTATAAGCTGTGGTCAGTGATATAGAAAAATTATATTCTCTTTTACCTTTCAAAGTAATTATTTGACTTTTTAGGAAATGCTTATTCGGCTTTCTTTCTTAGAGTGATAGGGAATGATCATTACCAATCTAATGTTTATGAAGCTAGCTAGCTAAGATGTGGTTAGCCTGGCGTATCCTGGCTTAGCATAGACATCGGAAACGGAGAAAGCTAGCCTGGCTCTGTCCAAAGTTCAGAAATATGCCTAGCAATACCTGCAAAGCTCGCTAATTAACACATTCTATCTCCTTTGTTTAACATGTACAGAAAAAGGCATGTAAAAACAGTTTGTGGTTTTAAGTGGTCTTAGATGTTGCAGGCGTCATACTAAGGTTGAAAATTGTGCCATGAAATAGCACAACACTAAATTTTTTTAGTGTAAGTAAACCATGTGCTCACCAACAGTATGTGGCAACTCACACTGTCGCCTGAAATTCTGCACAGCAACACATTTTTTTCCCCAAGTTGTCGCATACAGACGCTTGGTTAGGGCCCCTTTGATGTCACTTTGTAATGCACTGGGTGCCCCTTTAGCATCATCTTTCAATGTGCAGAGTAGAGCATGAATGAAGTCCTACGTTAATTAACAGCAGTGGAGGCACCAGGAGGTGGTTGAGGGGGATGGTTGCGTACAAAGCGCACAACTGTCACAGCAGAGACCAGGGTTTGCATCCAGAGTCCCGTCTGTGGTTAGGTTAAGGCAAAAAAAGCTTCTTGGTTAAGGTGAGGGAAAGATTGTGGTTTGGGTTTAATATAAATAAACACATTGTGTCTGAAATCACTGAACTTTTTTCTGTATTAAACCAGACCACAATCTTTCCCTAATCTTAAAAAAGTGCTTTGAGAGCCTAAACATAGCCATTAAAAAGTTAAACAGAGCTGTTGTCACTACAAGTGAATACGATGAAACGTATTTGCTGTTGCAGTTTAGTTGTATATGAACATCAATTTTTTTTCACAGCACGTATTTACTGTATAGCCATGTACAAACATAATTTGTAGTATATCTATACCTGGTTCATCAGTAGAATCATAACATATTACTTATTTGAATTCACCTCTGTTATACATTGCTTTGTTTGACTCAGGGTGATGATACTTCTTTTACAAACACTCATTAGACAGTAGCATACTACATAAACTGATGCTGGCCTTTTGCCGACAGGAGTTGGATTCTTCACTGCTTGCATTATTGATGACTACTGATTGATAGCACTGATGTGCTATTGTTGTTTTGTGAAATCTTCCTGTCCTGTAAAACCAACAAGGTTCCAACTGAGCAAGGGGTCAACTGTGTCTACCCCTTCTTCCAACCGTGGGCAGAACTATAAAGTGTTGCTCCTCTCATTTGTCACCTAAGATATTTATACCAGTTTCACAGTCAAGATACGCAGAGCTCCAACTGTTTCCCCACTTACAGAGGTACAAGAAAGCAAAACAAGGCAACTGCCAGTGTAGAGGGGATGAAACTCTGTGAAGGAAGGATGGGTTAGACGTGAGGAGGAATGGTAACCATCCCAATTAGCAGGCTGGAGAAAAGAGTAATGCTTTAACACAGCAGCTTCTATCAAATCAACCGCCCCCGGCTCAGCAGGAAAAAAGCTGCTCAAAATGGATTTGCTCCTTTTATCAAGCCCTCCATGACACTTAGTTAAGACTCCTTTGCCTCTATCCTGCCACTGATATGTGCCACTTTGAGGTGGTGTCTCACTGACATTATTAAGAGCGAAAGTTTCAAGAACTTGGGAGAAAGCTGGAACAATGAGTCGCAGTGGATTACGTCATCATAGTGTTGGGTTTTTCCAAAAGTCAGGAGACAGCAAAAGAAGAGGATATTTTCCAAGTTATGTTCTTCTTTATCTTTTTGTTTTGTTTCATTTCTTTTTTTTTTTTTGTGCAAGAGACCGGGTATGAAATATAAAGCACTCTTCCCCAGTGTCCCAATGGGAGTATTAGCATTGGCTGCTCAATTTTTGTGAATCCAAATTGGACAAGGGAGAAAGATTTGATAATGCAGCTAGCAACATATTTCAAGGTTCTTTATAAGTGCCAAAGATATGCTTAGTATAGCCTTATTCTTTGCCGGCAACTGAATCATTTAGAAGGGTTAGAGGCATGAAATCTATGGCAGTTTAAGAAGTATTCAGTTCAGCCCATTAAGGGTGCACATCTGATGTTTTATGTAGGTTGTGCATTCAGAAGATTTCTCTCAAAGAGCACATTATGCTCATGAGGACTAGCAGAGTATGTTCTATTTTTCAGTGAAAATAAAATCTGTGATGAATATAGCAATGTATGACTCAATGCTAAAGAATTACATGAATTATATATATTTTACCAGAAAATAACCTGAATTATTGACACATTTACTCTGATTTAGAGCATCAGTAATTAAAATATAGAATAACATTACATGAGGTTAGGCAGACCTGCATATGCATTAATAACTTTAAGCCTTTAGTAACGAGGGCTTTACCTTTAGCACTTTATTAACACTCATTACTTTTAAATCAATTGCCAATTGCTGTTGGTTTAAGTTAAACTTTAAGGTATTGTTATAGGTATTTTTTCACTTTTTTGGTTATGCTTTCTCTTAGTTTTTCTTTTAGCCTTTTGTTGTCGTGGTCATGTCTCATGCAAATCACAAATGTGCTTTATAAATTGCCTACAGTAATAGCTGCAGCTGCAGCCACACCTGCAGCTCTGTGAGGCTGTATTAAGGGAATGTGTGCTTCGCACTAAATGTTTATGCCAGTATGACATTCCACTACAACAACAATGAATGAAAAAGCTGTGCATTCATAACTCTGATACATTCATTTTAACATATACAGATTGATGTTTCAGCAAATTGCTTTTTTTAGCATTAATGAGAATCCTGACCCTCAGGAGGGCAGTTTGCTGAAACATATATCTTGTGGAGGAAAAGTCTATTTATCATTTATTCACTTTTGGTGATGCTCCTATAGAAGTTTCAAGGTCTCTCCCAGGGACCTTAGACAGATATTTTATGAGTCCAGGGGGCCTACCTATGGAGCAGCCTGTCACCTTACCGTAAATGGAAATAAGCCAAGCTATGTCTGTCTGAGCTGTAATTTATGGCCAGTGCATGGGCAGTGCGTGAACATTATATATGTTTCTATCTTATTGGAGTATGTGTTTGGGTTGAAGTAAAGATAACAATTGGGACTAAGTTTTTTGTCTCCAGAAACACTATTAAGATTGTTGTAAGACTCTTTCTATTGAGAGACTCTCCTTTGACTTATTGTGATGAGGTTTGTTTGTCTCCTATACTGGTAACTTACATTATATTTCATTTTAACCCTATCAGTGTTTTGTTTGTTTAATTGTTTTCAGAGTCTTCTGTAGTAAAAAAAATCCAAACCAATCTTTACAGGGTGAAATAAAAACATTGGAGTTATGATTATGTGGCTTTCCCATTCTGTTTTGCTTATGTCTACCTGTAAGTTAAAACCTCACGAGAACAGGTGTGTGTTACCCTATTTTAACTCAAATTTTATAGTAGTCCGTCCAACAGTTGTCAAGAAATTTCACTCTGGACTGAAGTGGATAACCTGTTCGACCAACTGATCGATATTGCCATTGCTAGAGCTCTGTTGCTGCTGCGGCTAAAAAGAGCAAGAACCACAGTTGGCTTTCTTTATATATTACTGTGGTCCTTGAATTCTCTTCCGATATCCTCCCAACCAGTCAACTGCATCCAGCGGATGAGACGAACGCCACCACTGGATGAACTTCAGCCACCGCCCTATCAGGATGAGAATGGCTCTCCACGGATGTCCTGCACATTGTCAGACCTGGGAGATGCCAAGTGTGATTTATCCCATACCAGCGGCAGTCCCCACCTGTCCTTCAGCAAATGTCCTAGTGAGGGCAGTGACGGCCATGAGACTGAGAGTTACCTCAACAAGGGCTATGAGGAGGATGTGCCCAGCGACAGTACCGCCGTCCTTAGCCCGGAGGTAAGTAGCAGTGATATTATGTCAATATATGACTGGAAATTTATATTGATTGGTGAGACATGAACATTGAACATATCACTTATTTCTTTAGGATATGTCAGCCCGAGGATCAGCAGCACAGCTCCCTAAAGGTTATGAACCAGATCCCGTTGCAAAATATGGCACCCTGGATGTGGTCTTCGACTACGACTCAGAGGAGCAGCAGCTGGCAGTGACCATTATGGCAGTAACTGACCTTCCAGCCCACAAACGCACTGGCAACATCTCCTGGCAGGTCCACCTGGTGCTGCTGCCCACCAAGAAGCAGAGGGTAAAGACGGGAATCCAGAGAGGCCCGTGCCCCATATTCACGGAGACCTTCCGCTTCAGCCATGTGGAGTCAGAGATGATCAGCAATTATGCCATCCGATTCCGCCTTTACAGTATGCGTCGGTTGAAGAAAGAGAGGGTGCTCGGGGAAAAGGTGTTCTACCTCACCAAGCTCAACCTTCAGGGCAAAATGTCTGTGCCGGTCATATTAGATCCATGCTGTGCTCTCCCGGTAAGTATGATCTAAGCCGGTGTTGGCTTTCAAGCACTTGAGCAATGCCTCACTAATTGCTCCTGTATGTTGATTGATCTTTCATATGATTGGATAAGATTTCAGACTTAGGTTATATTTTTCAGCTTCAGAGAATACTGAGATCTTGTTTGGTGAACCAGTTATTTTTGCTTTGTTTTGCTTGTTGGTTTAATGTGTCTGACGAATAGATAGTGGTGGGATTGCCTCCATTTTACATCAGGGAATAAAACAACAATCTATTTTTTTGGTGGTTTGTTTTCCTTTTGCTAACATTTAGTTGTTACAACAATATAAATACATTTCAAAGATATAGAGAGGAAAAGCAACGTAAAACGGCAGCTTTTTTTGAAAACCACAGTGGTCCATTTTTACACAAATGCATTAGTTTACTTGCCCCTTATTGTTTCTCACATGAGTGTTTTTCGTGTGTTGGCCTTCAATTATGCGGGGATCTAGACTTCCAATTAAACCAATATTTTTCTTTTTCTTTCTCCATTTCAGTTTACAACTCGCTAAAGCCTTCTCTCAAACAGTGATTATCCAATCATAGCTTAGGAACCATAACTAAGCGTGGCAGGTCTATCAAGCCTCAGATTTTGCGAAAGGCTGTAGTAAGAGTGATTGCCTACTCAGCATTTAAAGAGCTTCCAACGTAAACTGCAAACATTAGCATGTCCAGCTAACTACCTTACTACCTACAGTAGTAACCGAGCGCTACTTCCAAATCCAAGGAGTATATTCTTAGCTGACTGAATTATTAGTGGGATTAGAGGTTACCTAAAAAAAAAAAAAAACCTGTTCATGGCTAGCACATCCACTGTAGTAATTCTCCATTGTGTGGGGCCAGGTTCTATGTCAAAGCCTGTTCCCCCCTTGAATACAATATTTTCCACTCTGTTCCCTTCCATGGCTAGGGTTAGGGCTTACATTAGGTGTTGCAGAAATAACTGGTTGGGGATAGGGATAAATTTGTGCTCAGGGTAAGGTGAGGGGAAACAAATTGGTTGGAGTCAACAATTTAACCAACTCATGGAGCTAACGCTAGCTAAACTAGCTAGCTACTGTACAGCTAGCTAGTTGTTGAAATCTTGCAGACATAAAACGGTCGTTGGCTAAAAATGAGAAAGCCATGCTTTTTTTCTGCATCTGTCTGATATCAAGGACCCATTGTTTCAGAAATGACTAAAATTTTGACCGGCAATCTTCCACCGTCCTTATTGTAAATGGCTTTTCGGACTAGGAAGCTTGACACCAGTAGCAACATTAAATAAGGGGGATGAGGTTTAACAAATGGTCAATTCCTAGATGTTACTGAGTAGTGTCATCGGAATTATAATGAATTTGTCTGGGTTTTGCAAACGTTATTGATAGTGTTATACATACCACTGAACGATTTTCAGAATGTCTATAAACACTTTCAGGGTGGTGAATCCCAGGTCAGCCTCTCAGATATGACATGCAGTGAAACCGCCTCATCATTCCAGTCAGTAAGTCAGACGTCCACACCAGAGATCCTTGTGGGCCTGGTGTACAACGCCACAACAGGACGTCTCTCTGTGGAGGTCATCAAAGGCATCCATTTCAAAAACCTAGCTGCCAACAAGCCACCCAGTAAGTACCCTAAAACATTTTATTTGAGCAGCTATGGAAAGAGCAGTGAACAGAGCAGTGCACAATTTTAGGGTTTGTTTCAGATACTAGAATGGAAAAGGACAAGTTGAGCCTGTGCATAGGGATTTGTGTTTATGTAGCCATAATTCAACTTAAATCTTGAATCGTATTGTAAAAATATGTTTTCTAAGTTGTTTAATAAATATACCATAACATTAATATATACTATGTGCTTTCTTTTTTCTCAAATACAACTGAGCCAGAGAGAGACTATGCACAGCTTATAACTTCTCCATAAAAGAGATAGTCCAATCTATCTCAACTGTACTACCTGCTTTTCAGTTTCCCTCTGGTTTGATCCCTAGTTTTCCTCCCCTATCAGCCTCCTCAGTCAGTTTCCAGGGATCTGAGCAGCAAGTTCAAACAAAAACGGCCTCTTGTTGAACTTTCTGCAGTGTTGTTGGCCTTTTGACCCTGTATCTCTTTCCTGGCATCTTCTGTTATGTCTGCACCTGAAATTCTCTCACCCTACTGCCTTTTTGACATCTTGGTCCGTTGTTTTTCTTACTGCTGTCCAACCCTTGTTGTCAGATGGGCTGTTCTGTTGTCTAAAACACTTGATAGGTGGACAGGTTTATATTATCAGAGGTGAGTCACTGTCACTGCTGCAAAGTGAGATGCAGTCTGTGTTGAATCCTGGACCTATTCGTACTATCTTCATGGGTGCAGATAATAAAATACAAGGCATTAACTGGGGAACAGTTTAATTTTTGTAACTATTTAATTTACTTACCTGGATAAATATCTGTAAAATGTTTTCACTAGAAATAGTTGGGGAAATGAATAGTTAATGAGGAAACAGAATATTGCTGTTATATAAATTTACAAGCACAATAGGCACTGATGAGGGTGTGTGACTAGTATCAGGCACATTCTTTTTTAACCCTGATTTGTTTATTTCAATTAAATCAATAGTTCGACATTTTGGGAAACACGCTTAACCATTTTCTAGCAGAAAGTTAGATGGAAGAGACAAGACGGCAATTTTACTCTTAATTTTTTACATGAATAAAAGCTAGTGTGGGAGGTCTATGAAATTAGTGAGCTCTAGAGGTGCTGGTAGGCAAATTTTGTTACCTTTGGACAGAGACAAGCTAGCTGCAGGCTTTATGCTGAACTAAACTAGCAGTCTCATGGCTTCAGCCTATTATATAACAAATACAGAGCCGAAAGTGGTATCAATCTTCCCATTTAACCCTAGACAAGACAACAAATATGCTTGTTTCCCAAAAGTAAAATCTGGTGCAAAACAATCACTTGTAAGGGATACTGGCACTGCAGCAGTGAGTACACATTTCCATTTTCACTGTTACTCCTTCACACTTAAACTTTAAAACTGTAATGCTCATCCATGAAGATTATTGCTTGTTGTAACCTTTGTCCCCTACAGTTCTGAACTTGTATCTCTGGTTACGCATGCAGCCCTGTTACCACCCTCCACTACGTGTTTCATTTCTCCCTTGTGTTCGTGCCTGTGATGCCTGGAAGTCTTTCATGTTTTCACTCAGAAATAACACTTTTCATGCTAACTCAATCCGGTTTGCTTGGTGGCTGATGGCCAGCTAGAAGGATATGTTGTGTGTCGCTGACTGCTGGCTTAATTCAAACGGCAGACTTTGGCATGCCTTGGGTGTATTTTTTCATTTTTAAGCTCTGCTCACAGCACATGAACAGACAGGACTTTTGGGATAGAGTAGCGTAAATGTTCATCTAAAAGACACACTGTGCTGTCCTCCCATTAATTGCCATGTTCCTTGTATTCATGAATGTCTTTTACTAATGACTAGCTGCCAGAATTTGATATTGTTTGTGGTTTCCTGATTATCCACATACTGTATAGTCTTCATATTGCATTTAGAAAATAGTCACATCTGGTAACACTGAAAAAAATCTTTGTGCAAAATCCTCATGATGGCCTTGATTGACTTTGTGCGTCTTACAAAGTGGAAGGAGCCCCGTGAAAGATGCGGAGCAATTTCAAAGCTCCTTTTCTGTCATTTCAAAACAGCACCATGCCGACGAGTCAATTTAATCATCAGTCGCAGCCACTCTCATTCAGGAACAATACCAAAGAGCCATGCATCACCGCTACTGACCACTTAAGACATCCACAGCTCTACACAGCCCATTCAGCAGCAGTCAAAAAAGAAATCAAGGCTTTTTTTCCACTGTGCTTTTATGTCAAAGAGAGCAACTGAATGTGTGATTCAAGGCGGTGAGCTAGGCGTTGGAAGGCAGCTGGCACTCGACAGCATGAAAGCCTCTGCAGTTCATTCCTTATACTCCCTCTTAGACAGGAACATAATACAAAGCATTATTACAGAGTAAGGTTGAAGACGAGGGGCGAAACACTCTCAGAGACCCATTGGGATTGCCAGTCTTGCCTCATTTACTTTCAGCTGGATTTGTGGCTTCAATTTATGTCATGATTTCTGCATGGAAGTGAGGAGTGAATAAGGAAACCGTGAATGCTGAATCTGTTGATAATGGCAAACTGATAATGTTAAATGAATGATATTTATTGGGAATGAATTTTTGGAAATGTGCACTGATTTACAATGAAACAGAAGGGTATGAGCTGGAAAACAAAAGGTGGGAAATGTCACACAGACCAAGATTATCACTAACATAACTGCTCTGTACTAAATTTTTGAATACTGCTCATATTAAACATGTCCAGAGCTTATGTTCTCTCTTTGATTATAAGGATCTTAAGCTTTTTTGTGCCCAATCTGAAAGTGTAATGCCATTGTCAGGACATATTAGAATTACGCACTACTCAGGTACTATATGGTTATGAATATTTGAACATTTGTTTGCAGCAGACGTGCATTTCCTCAAAAATATGTCTTGCGTTTTGGACAGAGCAAGTTTTGGGACACTGCCCTGGGCTCTAAAAGTCTTTGCACATGTCGTGTCATGACACTGACATTATGTTAAAGTCAGAGAAAATAATAGCAGCTCCTGGAGGGCTTTCCTGATGAGCAAAATTAATTTTAGCTACATCATTTGTTCTGGAAAAGGCTCCTCATCCTCTAAGCACAGGCAGACATATTACTAACTTTTCCTAGTCCATTTTTATCTTCACCATTATCCCCTACTTCAGGTTAGACATACAGTAGTTGCATAGCAACAAAATAATGTTCCTTCAACCCTTTGAGTTCTTGCTGTCTGTTATCAGGAGCACTCACAGCTGCGCTTTGTGTTTGATCAGGAGAAAACCGCATCCTATGTGGTCAGGATCTTATGCATCAGTTGCATTGACATTAACAAAAATGTATGCTGTGTTGGGAAAATGTGTCATACTTTGCTACCGGTTGCAGTATGCTGTGATGCTTCATTTCAAAGAGAATAAACTGGAGAGACATAAGGATTCTGCACAAATGTTAAATGTTTTAGCATTGTGAACCATACATTTAAAAATATTTTAAAAGGTTTACATCATTTCCCATCTAATTGTCTACTTCACCGGTTTCCCATCTAGATACATACGTTAAGCTGACCTTACTGAACTCCATGGGCCACGAGATGTCCAAGTGTAAGACATCCATCTGTCGAGGTCAGCCCAACCCAACCTACAAAGAGACGTTTGTCTTCCAGGTAGCCCTTTTCCAGCTATCGGACGTCACGCTCATTCTCTCTGTCTACAACAAGCGCAGCATGAAGCGTAAGGAGATGATTGGCTGGATTTCACTGGGCCTCAACAGCTCTGGAGAGGAGGAGCTCACCCACTGGACTCAGATGAAAGAGTCCAAAGGACAGCAGGTCTGCCGCTGGCACAGTTTGTTGGAGTCCTAACAGCAACAGAGGAATAAGTTGAGAAAGTGTGTAGGGGTAACTGCACAGAGGAATGTGACAGAACCATGTATCTGCACTCAAAGTTGTTCAGCTTGGCATAGCATAAGCATTTTCATTGCACTGCATGTAAAGTCACATTGACAGCCATTGATTAGTAGTTTGGCTAGTAATGTGATGTCATTTTTTTTTCAAGGATTGCCTTGTAATGACCTTTAAGTTTCTGCAGATGGCACCCCTAACAAGAAGCAGGTTCTGGATAAAAGTGATGAGTAGATTTTTGTCTGATAATTTTGTGTACCTACACCTCAAGATCAAACAACTGTTGTCCGGATTATTCTTAATCTTTTCATAAAGGTTTCAGTTACAATTCTGGAGCAAGCCCTCAAAACCCTTAAAGTAAATCTCTTTGTTTTATTCTGCATTTGTAGAGCAAGTTTATTTCATTAATTTAATAGTTGACGGAAGAAAGAGATCCATTGGAAAAGCCAGAAAAGGGCATACATGGCCATTGCTCACATCAGTAAAGTGTTAGTTACTTCTCTACTACTGTCTACATGGACTGGGCGCCACCATTGTTAAAACGGCCCTAAAAACCTTTTTTGACGGCAGAGATTTTATATTTGCGCTCTTGCTCCTTGCTTTCCTCACTGTATGTCATGTATTTCCATGCACCAGCCACAGTTTGAGTGGCTAACCTTAACTCGCATTCCTCTTTAGCTTCGTCCAAACCACGCCCACTCTGGAGAGATCCAATCAGATATCAAGGATGTGATTTAAATTCCTCTAGGATCTATATTATGTATGTAACTCAGAAATGCGTCACATTACTGAAGATAAAGATGCTATAACTTCCATTTTACTAACTTTAATTTCAACCGTTGCTTCATCATTTATTACTTCATATTTAATATCACAGAGAAGTACTTTGAAACCAAGGTTTTTAGGGGCTTTAAGCAATTTTCATGTCAAACTATATTTTCCCATTTTTTTTCCAGCTAGCTAGCTAATTGTAGCAACTGTCTTGTTACAGCAGCAACCAGGGCAGCACCATAGCCATGCTCTGCATGAGAAAAAAACAATTACCCATGGTATCACTGCACTTTTCTACTTAGCTCTTGAGTTTGAATTTCACCAGATGTCAGTTGTTTAAGCCAGAGGTGTGGCTACATGAAGCTACCATCACTGCTCATGCTAACTACTCTGTTCCTCATTTATTAATCACGATCAGATCATTATTTTCGGTATAGAAACATAAAATGCACCATTTCTTCCATCCATGGAAGTAAAACAGTTTCCATAAATTGAATTGAGATACAATTAAGTTTCACCGTGTTTTAAATGTTGTTGATTATTACTTTGCCAAAGCTTAATTTGCCATCTGCTGCATTTAAACATGTTGCAGGACTCCGGGGAGGGTGGAAACACTGAAGGATTTTTTGAGGCCTAGTTGATGATGGCCTATAAAAGAACTTATGGAGAACTGATTTGAAGAGTTGAGTCCAAATTACTACACTTTCACGAATCCCTGTCTCAGTTGACACTGCCAAGGTAAAACAGCTCACCATTTTCTGAGCCTCAACTTTAGTACACAAAACAGCAAGTAAATAATGTTAGACATTTTTTTCAAGCAAATAAAATTTATGACAAATAACCTGACATCACTGACAGCTACGCTTTCATGGTTGGTGTTGAGATGAAGTACAGTAGTGATCCCTGAGAAGAAGTAAGCATGTCACTTATATTTTTGAAAAACACCAGTTTACTGAAGCACTGACAGGTTGAGATAGCTTATATATATATAAAAAATGTAGTAGTTACTGTGGTGCTTTTATGATCTTGAGTTTCCATCCACCATTCAAAAGTTATACTGAATGTCAAAGAATTTTTCAAAAGAAATTTAAGAGACCTTTTTATGGATATCTCTTGAATAAAAATAACTTGCTAAAACATCACAGCAGTAAAGCTAACAGGTGAAAAGAAAATGTACCTGTTACTCTCTTTTACATGCTCTGGTGCTATGTAAGTGCTGTGGCTGCCCACACGCAGAATTCTCTGCCTTATGCTTTAGGAAGTTCATACATTTTTTTTTATGTGAGCCCAGTTCAAAAACAGACACAGACACGCCCTTAGAGCACACAGACCTGCATCCATAATTACAGAAAGCACACACACAGTACAGCACCACTTGACCTCACTGAAGGGAATTCAGGCTTTTAAGAACTGTTTTCATAGGAGCCTCAGTGTGTATCAACAAACTTGCAGAATGTCTACAGGAATATGGGTTGTATTTTTAGCTGTGGTCACTTTCTCACTTCATTTAATTTACAAACAACAGAAAATACATACATGTATACTTTTTACTGTGCCTGTGGTTGTGGTGAAAGCTAGCTTTGTGCAGTGTTTACCAAGTGGAAGTATGTGTGTGTTTGTGTGTGTGCGTGCGTGTGTGTGTGTGTGTGTGTGTGTGTGTTGAATGGTGAGGTACAGTAAAGGGAGGGTGGGGGGTCGTGATATAGGTAGTTGTTGCATTTTCTTGTTGGGTGTGACAATTTCTAACTTTAATTACTGGTATTTAGAACAAAATAAACCATTTCTTGATTGTCTGCCATATTGATTTATATACAGTAAATGTTTTCTTATCTATTTTTGTAACAATAATGGGGAAGAAATTGTGTCAAGACAGTTATTAGTGAATCAAATATTAACCCACTCTGTGAGCAATACTATTGTGGATTGCTGCTCTTTATTATTTTAGTTCATCTTTTAGAGGATAAAGTAACCCGATTATGTCTTATAGCCCTGGTCCTCTTTACATTCTCTTCTCTAAAACCAGAACGGGATGTGATGGAGACCAGAAGTGCTCATGTCAAACCAGTCTGTCGGGACTTTTCTGCTTTGATGCTTTCTTACAGCTTGAAACAAAAGCACAGCCTTTAACAGCACAACAGTGAAACACGCCATGTGAAAGACTGGGAGTTCGAAAAATCGTACACAGAGACACATCATATAATTTGCATCCAGAATAACCAGCTAAGATTGTAGTTCCACTGTTACAGGACCTTGCCATGTTTGGCGTTATTTTTCTCAGTCTTCCGTATTAGATTTGACTGTAGTAAATTTAGGTTAGTAAACCTACAAAAACAGAAGGTGTACAGGAATAGAAATAGCTTGAAAGCGTGATCATTTCTCAGTGGGTGCCTGATGGCAGGCATGTGCCACAGTTAAAACTATATTGTCATCAGTGCCGAGGTTGGTTTCTGTGCATCCTAATTTCTCCCTGGATGATGAATGGTGAACATTGGTGAAAAATTGCGCTTTACCAACTCTTTACTGAAAATAAATGATACTAGAAAGGATTAGTAATTGAAAATCAATTGAAAATGTCTCTAAAATATAAACTCACACCTTCCTTAGAGCACCACACATCTTATTATTAGTGTGATTAACGTTCCACTTATTTTTTGAATGTTAAAACCAGTTCTTGCTACCTATTTAGGCAAAAAAAAGGCCAAAAGGATTTCAATCATTTAAGCAAATAAATATCTAGATGTGTAGTCATTTAAATACCACTAAATATTTAGCTTTTAAATGCTGTATTTTATTTTTGAAACCATCTATCTGAATATATGCGATTTAGGTTTCCAGCGTTTTCAGCTTTTTCGTAAGATAATTGTGAGTTGTGCAATTACAAAAACTTTATTGTAAGTGTTTTTAGGTGTTTACAAATTCAGATTAAAAAACTGTGTCCTATATTAAAAAAAAACTCTCCTCAGTTTGCTAAAATTCAGTAGGTTATTGTTGTCTAAAAATTCAAGCACAGTAAAAAAAATAATACAGGGCGTTCAAATTGGACTGGAGTAATTGAGACACCTACATTTAAGCTGAAAAATTAAACTATACTGTAAACATCTGGGCTGCCGAGGACCGATCAGGCCTATGTCCTGTCAAGTTATGCTCTGTCATCATGTGGTCAAAGAAAGAAAAGTTCAAATGAGGGAGAAGAAAAACCAATTTCACCAGTTCCACTTCAATTTTCCGTTTGTGTTTTCTATTTGTTTTGAAATTCAGACCACATAAATTCAGATAGATGGTTTTAAAATTAAAATACTGTATTCAAATGGTATTAATTTTGTTGTATTTGAATTTAAACATTAAGTATTACAGTAGTTAATTTTCAAAATTAAGTATTCAGCTGCTTATAACGATCAAATCATTTCGGCCTTTCTTTGCTTCCATACCAACCGACACAGAGACCTGGTAGAACATCCTCTGTCAATGTTTTGCTTGTCTTTCACAAGATGTGTTTCACTAATAAGGTTTTTAAAACAATATATTTTATGCTTTGCAGTATTGTTTCTTTTACTTTCATTTCCTTGACAGATTTGGAAGACTCTTCTAGTTTTTAATGCTGGTTTTGATTGTTTTTTCTTTTTCTTTTAGTGTGGAAACTACCTTTGCCACAGAGGGCATCGGTGCCTTACTGTTTGTCACTCAGCTACCTTGTGTAAAAGTGTCTTAATGTACTTGTAAATGTACTTTTCTTCTGTACTTCGGGCTGAGTTTGAGTTGTAAAATGTCTTACAAATTGATTTATGATAGAGACACTTTATATGTGATGATATTATTGTTTAAAAAAGAGCAAGACAGAACTAAAATCCTTGTGTTGGGGCAGTTTTTAAAAAAAACCACATCTCATCATATCTTCGTGTGTGAGTAAACATACTGACATTTGCCCTAAAGCAACCACACTAGTGCTGATATGAACAAACATCAAATTTTGTACTCTGTATCTGGAGGTGCATTGAACCTTTCCACACAGTGAGGGTTTTGATAAGTTTTGAGTCATATTTGCAACTCAGCGTTAATACATTTATTGAAGTTTACAAAATTTGGCTTGCCACGTGTTGCCACAAAAGAACCAACAGGTGGAGCAAGTATTGCATTTTACTGCTTACGTGGCAGCGTGGCAAAAAAGCACTAAAATTTAAACTTCAATAATTTCCTAAACTTTTAACCTTTCGTAGTCAAATTCAAAACTACCATGAATTTATATGAGGGCTGCAATGTGCTTCTCCAGAATCTCATTGCCTGCAGCTCTTCTGGTGGTTGACTTGTACAGTGTTGGCTCATTTCACTGAAAACAAACTGTTTATGTTCTACATGGTGAAGTAGGTACTTAGCTGTTGAGAGTAAAGAAGAAGCAGTAGAATAGTAGTGTACGTGAAAGAGATTGAGAATGGCATAAATTTGTTTTAGGTACAGAAATTGAAAAGACAAAATGTCACCAGGTGGATATGTCCAGGTGTAACATCCACCATCCACCAATTTAATCTTGTTGTTTGTTGTCTTAAAAACAATCAAAAAAGAATATTGGGAGCACTTCGGAGCAGTGTTTCCAGTCTGGTTAGTGACATTTGTCATACAGACAGATAATAACTTTCAAGCCATCGGTTTTTTGTTCCACTCCGCAGGGACTTTGCCGAGATGTAGGTCTCACTGAACTGACACCCCTGCTTTGTGTGATCGTGGTACAAACCTTCATTCGTAGTTTTAGCTGTTTAAAAAAAAAAAAAAAAAGGAAAAGAGCGAGAAAACAAGATCAGAGATATAAGGTTTTTACAATTAACTGTGTTCTCCAGCACATTCCACAGCTCAACACAGAACAAAGTGCTTAGGGGGAGAAATGCTGGAAAATAAGATTCAGTGGCTGCTGCCGAATCAAAGGGGAAATGCATAACAGATGAGAGGGGCTTGCTCCCTCCCCTCTCTTTGTCGGTCACATCCCTGCAGAGCAGATATCCAACACACAACCCTTCTAAAAAAAAAAAAAAAAAAAAGTGTTGGAATGCCTTCAAGTGCTGTCGGAAATATGATGATTACGAATTTAGTGCACAGTCCCGAACAAAGTAGTATTAAAATGACATTATGAGACTATTAAAGGAAAATTAACGCCTAAGTAAATAAAAACACTGATGAGTAAGCCGACGGTAAAATTGGTGATGTGTGGCTATGTTAATGGGTTGATGGCTTGGTAATAATAAGAGCCTACAAACAGCTGAAACATTTAGTTAATTGACATGAGAAAAAAACAGCAACAATTTTGATTGTAAAGCGACGAGGGAGTAGTCGATTGATTGATCAGTTGATTAACAGACAATGTTTACTATCGACTATTGCATCTATTTTGACAATTTTTCAAGCACAAATTGTAATCATTGGATGTTTCTTGGCCTTTTATTAGTGTTAGTTGAATTTAGTGTTAGGGTTTTGACTGATGGTCAGAATTTATTTACTAAGCACTTAATTAATTGGTCGATCAAGAAAATATGAGGCAGATCAAGAGATACTTAAAAAAAACTGCTGGTTGCAGCCGTAATTTTGATCAATTGATTTATCATTGAAATCATTTTAGAGTAAAAATGCCAAAAATGTCCTGGTTCCAACTTGTCAGACGTGAAATGTGCAGCTTATCTTGGTTTTATATGTTAGTAAATTAAGTATCATTCGGTTATAGGTTGTTGGTTGGATGAGACAAGCATTCTGAAGATGTCACAGTGGACTGTGGAAATAGTTTCGGGCCGTTTTCAGTGTTTTGTTTATTTATTTATTTGCCGTTTCGTGGACAACACTACGGGTCAAAAATGTAGAAAACAATTGACAAATCAATCGATAATGAAAATAATCATCAGTCGCGGCATAATCAACACAAACGTAAACAACGGGAGCAGTCATTCTAGAGCTGTTACAATAGGTCACTGGCTGTTCCCTTTTCAACTTGGTGAACAGGGGAGTGGGGAAAACTCCGAGCAGCACCTGAACTCCTCAGCAGTAGTTGACTGCGGGGAATGGAGCTGCGACGCTGGTGTTGTTTTCTCCGCCACACATTCATATTAACTGTCAACCCAGCCGTGACGACGTGAGCTGCTCGGGACCTTCAGCACGGGAAGCCGCCGTGAATGGACTAGGCCAGCACACAGCCGAAAGAGTCAAAGCTCACCTATTGCTATTCAGTAAGGAGAGGGGTGGGGGGGGGGACATAAAACAACACCAAAAAAACAAACAAACAAACAAACAAACACAAAAAAAAAAAAAAAAAAAAAAAAAAAAAAACCCGCCGTCTACCAGTGCCAGTGAGGAAAGCGCGTGGGGATGCTTCGCGCGGGTCTGGCGAGAGAAACGCGCGCGCTTCACGATTAGTATTTAGACAAGTAGCTAATGAACTAGTAATTACGTAAGTGGCGTTTAAACCGCCTGTGTGTGGTTCGCGTGTCTGCTAGCAGGCTAAAATTAGAACAACGCGGAGCCAGCGGAGGACACGGTAGTATTTATTCAGTGGGAGTTTTTTTTTTTTTTTTTTTGGTCGTTTTTCACCAACGCACCTTGGATTTCCGTCGTTGCCACCGAGCAAGTGTGGAGCCGAGGACGACGTCGAAACAATTCGAGACAGGTAAGATCACATTCCTGCAGCTTAAAATGGCAACAACGTGGCGTTGGTACTGAGAAGTAAAAGTATGTCATATCATCTTTGCCACCGTAAGTTATCCCTCTCACATACTGTGGGGTTTTTTTCTCTCTCTCGCTCTCTCTCACGAGTTCCAATTTGTGTGTCCTTTGTTGTCACAATGCGATGATTAACAAAAGCTCACAGCATCCCACCTGGAGTCGGACTCAATGTTGGCGAGTGCACATCCTTCGCTGCCACCCGCACTTGATATGCCATTCAGTTAGGGCCACCTGAGCCGAAAACAAAGACTTCTTCTAAAGGTTATGTTGAAAAAAAGAAATGCCATGTGAAGTACTTTCCCAGAGCAGTTCTGCGTAATCTCCGTCAAGCCACGTGAGCAACGACAATAAAAACTTGACAGGTACATAACATAGATACAGCTCATTAAAACCGAATACGCTTAAGGTGGCTCTGTTGCTTTAGCTAAATTGCTGTAGTCAAAGACAAAGTAATGTTCACTGAACTGAGCAAACTATTGGATAAACCTGTATTAGATTGATGAGATCTAATACGGCGGGATTAATGAGGAATCCGGGCAGTCAATAGATCACACGTATGACATGACAAGAGACTCTGGGCTAACACATTATGCAGGCTGACATAACCAGCCACCCTCCTGGCATCCGTCCAGCCTCACTTCATTATATTGTGGGGACTGCGCTTGGCTGCAAATCCTGAAGTGGCGGTTGCCTGTATTACTGCTGCCTTCTGAAAGGAGGAGGGTTTAGGCGATTTAGCTGAATTCTGAGCTTCTGTTGTAATTCTCTCCTTGGTGTCATTTCTGTGCTGTCTCAGACTTAGTGTCACAGGCACCGACTCCACTCAGAGTGGACTATTAACACGGCATTAGCCCCAGAAGGGGTTTTCAAAAATTCCAACTTAACCTGTTTTAAGATTAAAAACTATCTCCCCTCTGTCTCTAACCTTCTTTATCTGCCGCTTTGGTGAAAGAAAGGCTTCTGGCACAGTGGGGTGGTAAAAGGGTTGGATGCGCTTCACCTCCACTCACTGCCAACAACATCCGGAATCACTTGCCAGGAATTCCACCTTTGCTATTTGTTTCGCTCGGAGGGAAAAGTGAGTTATGTGGAATATCGTGAGGCACGCAACAGGGAAGAGCATCCAGCGTGGATTCAACTCCCAGACCAGAGAAGAGGGGTTGTAATAAGAGGAAGCACTCTGGCTTTGCAGCATGGTGGACGGGTTCCTGGCATCTAGCTCGGGCAAGTCCGATGCCAGGTTCCTTCTCTTTGCCGTCTGCCAAAGCGCTCCACCCCATCATCTTTATCAAAAGCCCTCGCTGCGATTCCCCTTTGCCAGTTCTGTCGCGGCGCTATCAATCATATCTAGCTCTCAGCAGACACTTCTGCTCATTAAGGATGTGAACCTGTAGGTAACTTGCAGCCCCCCTAGACATTCATCTCTCTCTCAGCAGGGTGCAGAGTCTCACATCTGGAACAGCATTTCAAAACATGGCTCTCAGCAGACATGTAGTGTATGGTGAAGGAGATTCAATACATTTTTAAAGGCTGCCTTTCAGCAGACGCAGTGCCAAGCATACAATTAACAGCGCTTGAAGTGTGTTGCTCATACGCAAACCTGTAATGGTTTGTAATTTGCCAGAAAAGGCAGAATAAAGCAGGTGCATTGGATAATGTATATTGCAGTGCAGTCACTGGTGATGATACTTGGCTGGCTTCACATCTCGTTCCCTTTGTCCCTCTCTTTTGCCGCTTTGTTTTGTGTGAAAGATTTCAGCCAAGACAAGTTGAGCTGCTTTAGTGTGTGTGTGTGTGTGTGTGTGTGTGTGTGTGTGTGTGTGTGTGTGTGTGTGTGTGTGTGTGTGTGTGTGAGAGGACTGCAGGGTGTAGCCCCAGACTTCTTTCTTCCCCTCAGGCACTGCTTCCCTGTCATGAATATGCCTTTGTACGCCAGAGAGACACACAACTGAGGTGGACAACTTGAGAGGAAAGGAGAGCACACATTTGTTTCTACAAAGTGTAAAAACAGAGGAAGGTGTGACGTGACCGTTATTTATAGCAAAGACCTTATGACTTCACCACTGAAAAAACTGCATTTACAATCTGAGATCCTACACCGATAAATCCTTTAGTCGCTCTAAAAAATATATTTTCTCAACAATTCTTCTCAGCAATTTTCTGTATGTGTCTGTAATTAATGTAGACCTCCACGGGAAAATTTATTTATTCAGACAAGCTTAATGCAACATTTGCAAACACTGGTTCAAAATGCCTCACATTCCAAAAAGTAAAAGATGTTTATCACTTGTCATAAGTGGTAGCATGTGTGTGAGTGTGCTGGATGTCACACCCCTTTCATTAGCTTTGAAAATGTCCTCCAATACCTTACTCTAATATAAAGAACATAGCCTGAAATTCCTCTAACATTGTTTGTTCAGGAGTGTAAAAGGGATTACTTAGGGATATTGTAATGTGACAAAATGTTGTTTTAAAAAAAAAAAAAAATAAGCACATGCCAATGCCCTTGTCTGTCTGTAATGTGCTGCATTCACTTCTAGGAGCATGGCACTGACGTACCCACAAAGCCCTGGCCTGTTAACCCTCACAGCCACAACAAGCCATCCCCAGATAGACCATAATGCAGCTCCGTACAGCCGCCCTGTCACAACACATGTGTCACCACTCAGCAAGAAGAGCGCCGGGTGAAACCCTGAGGGCCCCGAACCCAGCTTAGTCATGCCACTGCGGCCAAGACAGCCCTCCACCCTTTACACACTGCTCTGATGCCTCCTGACAGGCTGCAAGCTGGCACAAACACAATCTGAGATGCAACCAAAAAAAAAAAAAGAAGAAATTATTATCAATATAACACAGCATAAGAGTGGAAGGGCAGAGGAGGCTGCAGCTCGGCTGGCCCTTATTCTTGTCCAACATCAGGCTATCCTGAAAACAAACTTATCAGCAGACAGGAATGTTGATATTGAATGATGCTGACAAACCTTAAATTAAATTCAGTGACACCGTCTCTTTACACCCAATGCTAGTATGGTAAACATTTTTGTTTTCTACATTAAGTTGTAGAAATACGAACCATAATCACTGCTGGACATAAATCGTATGCGTGATCATCCAGTGTGAACGTGATTTCTCTAAACTGGGCGGCCTTGAAAAGTCAGAAAAAAAACTTGCTTAGATGATGAATATGTGCCCGTTGTCGTCTTCTTCATTATAATAATAATTAGGCATTGAGATATGCGCTGAACAAAGTGCCATCTGGCTTCATAATCAATACTTAAATTATGGCACGGACACATTGTTACTATACATTACATCCAGTTTGTGTACTCAGCACTTGGGCTAAAAAATATATATGTATTGGCAGGATTCGAAGAAATTAAAATAATGGGTCTAATTTAAGAAAGGAGGCTTAAGTACTCACTCTGCTTGGCTCTCTGAAACGTGCAAAAGTTTGCATAGATGCCTTAACATTATTGTAAGTAAACTTGTGCACAAGGACGTAAATGTCGCATTTACTAAACCACTGTAGAAGCGTTGGGAGCCAGGCTGTGTAACGTTAAATCTAAATGACGGGGTTTACGAGTCCTACTTAAGTCCCACGAAACAACTAAAAAAATGTTTAAGTCCCAAATCCTACACAAATTCCTATGCAAGGATCTGATGTCACACATAAGTAGAAGACCTTCAAGGTTTTCAGTGCACCAAAGTTTATGTGAAAGCCCAAAAAGCATTGATTCAGTGTTTTGGCATTGATTTCTTTTTTTGAGCATGCCTCTGCAAAGCATCTCCAGCTTTTCTCTCTAATTTGCCCAGCGTGGCTATTCTCAGTGTTTTCTGTGTGACTGTGGTCCACTCTACTAGCAGGGGGCTAATTGCTTGCGATTCGAGTGTCTCAATTTTGATTCATGGCATACAGTGCCTTGTTGTTGCTCCTCCGAAGGAGAACTTGCTGTCATGAAACGTATTATCTATTCTCTATCTGTTTTGTCTTGCTGTGTGCTTCACTCTCTGGTGCCAGCACTTGCACACTCTCCGCCCCCACGCCAACAGGCTTATTGACGGAATGGCGCTTCTCCATATTGAGAAGAAGTATTCTGTATCTTGGCGTAGAACTCTCAGTTACAGCATGATGAGCAGCATCTTGGTGACTTTCTCTCCCGCAGTTTATTAGTCATTAGCCCACTTTCTGCCTGGTTTTTACCTGCAGTTTTTACCTTGTAGCGTCTAGATCCAAGTATTTACATTAATAACCGTTTTTTGTAATGTACCACTGAAGGTAGCAGTACTCCAGTGAAAGAGGAGAAGAAGAGGGCAGAAAGTAGATGTACACTACCCAAATTTCAGAGCATTAAAAAGGCATTCAGAAGGCCATCACATGAGAAACACTGAGTGTAAAGTGTATATTTTCAATGGAAACTCCACATGGTAATAGAGATGACTATAAACAGAGTATTACAAAGAAAAGAGATCAGTAGTCATAAATAACACAGTGTCTCTGTGTTTTATAATACCAAAAAAAGAGGTACTGAGGATTTGCAGTTGTGATCATTAATCTTGAACTTGACCTTCAGTAGCCAAGTTTCCATCCAAATGTAGCCCAAATTTTAACAGAAATTCCAGAAAACTGATGAAAATGCAAATAATGCGTCGATCCACTACTGCTGCGCAAATATTAAGAGTTGGTTGCATCTAATGAAAATGAATATTCCACTAATATTCCTGTTTACATGCAGCTTTGCATACTCTGATTAACGTAAAACGACCCCATGACATACATCCTATGGCTATGCCCTGTCTAATTTTATTGCCCTAAGGAGGTATCGAAAAGGTCAACGTTGTAATATCTGGGCATATCCAAAAAAACCTGTTGATATCCTGTTGATATTCCGAATGTGCAGAAAATATCAAATATATAACCCACGTGTCTTAATCAGCAAATGCCAAATTTGGAATATCCAACGGAATGTGCTGTTTACATGACCTGTATCAACCTGACCTCACCTTTATGGTCATATTCCGAATAACAGTGGAATATTAGTGTGCATGTAAACTTACTGAGTGACATTACAGTCCATGCTTCATGTTCTTCAGGATTTATTTACTTGATCTGTTTCCATTGTACTTTTTCAATTTTAGCAATTTATTTTTTTTCAAATTTCTGACGTATTCACTCACGAACTGCGAAATCACTGTTGGCTAGCAGCTGCACTCATTTGTTGACCTTGTGTGAGCTTCTTAGTTATTTTGTACATGTCTCTACATTTCTGTGTCCATAATTGTTATATTATAGATGGAGCCCCCAATTTAATTTATACTTAGTGTAACCAAAAGTGATTCTGCCCAACTGCAAAGGGGTTCCAGTTCATGTTTGATTGAATTTCCAATGCAACTTTTGCAATAGCACCTAGATTTGATGTCATTGCACTCCCCCAATTCAGTCGCCGCGTGTGCATGTAATACAAGAGAGAAAAGAGGATTAAAAAGCTAAGCATCAAAGCGTTGTAGGTGACCAGGTAACACTCTAAAGATATAGTACAACAGGTACTCCACATGTGACAGATTTCAGTGGCCCCGTCCCTGTCAAAACAAATCAACATTCGGTTTCTGTGTGTTTGAGCAGAGGCAGCAGGCATCAAACTAAAAAAGAAATGCAGGGGAGCAGGGAAGGCAGTGCCAGCATTCAAGTTTTCCCTCTTCCTGTGAGATTCAAAGTGCGTGCCGTGAGATCACAGAACTCCGAGGAAGCCTGCTGTAGAAGCTCCTGTCAATGCAACCACAGGCAGCTCTTTCAGGGCTACGCCCACTTATCTTCTATCCCACTGTGGAGATGTATCACTTAGATTTGGTCCACCACGCAAACTGTTACTGTACACACACACACACACACACACACACACACACACACACACACATACACAGATCTGTCTGTGTCTATACAGGGATAAGTACTGACAAACACATGAGCTGACACTGACAAGAAGTGACATTGTAAAGAGTGACTTATAAAGGATTATTCTCACTTTGTACATATACATAAGGTTACTGTCAATGCACTTCCCAGTGCTTTATACTGTACATGTGGAGTACATTTCAGTTGACGCTCCTGCCAGTTTGCTCCCTCGAATTGTCCGTTTCATTTTAACAGTCTCATCCGTGAAATTAACTGTAAGGCATGGCACATGCTTCAACATACACTACGGTTAAGCATTAAAACCATCTAAGCGTCTGCACATTGTCATCAAGTCACAGTTATATTTTCATTTTAAATTGGTCTGTTATATAGATAATATAGTATTTGTATTATTAGGACGTGACAGGTAATCACAGATAATCACAGTTAATCCAGATAATACATGTAGATAGATATTAGATATTATTTTACTGTATGCCGAAGATTAATCATGTACTTTGTCATATTTAATAGCTTTCAAGTGTTCCAGCACTTCCTTTACGCACACTCTGTAGCAATCTTGGGATATCCAGTGGGCTACAGTTTAACCAAAACAAATGGTAAGATGGAGAATCAGGTAGCGAATTGTTACACTGTTCATTAGCAAAGTCGAAAACATGAATTGGCCCAACATGAGTTAGGAAATTGTAGTTCAGTCATTTGATAGTATTCTGGTTTAAACCAGATGCCAAATGCATATTTGTAGAAGCTGCTGCGAATTCTACTGCAATAAAGAGGGAGTATTTCATAAAATAATTTTGCCCATAAACACATAATTGTGATTAATGATTGTGATCATGGTCTTCAGCTGTATAAATCTGTGTAATAATAACACAGCCCTGTGTTTCATCAGTTGCATATTTTTCTGAAATTCTAATTCTTTAATCATAAATTCATAGTCAGTGTGTGTATGTTCTTTGTTCGCCTTTATTTGATTTATGGTTCTGGTGCACTAGGTGTGTCTGTATGTCTTTTATGGTAATGGAAGATTGCAGAACAAAATCTTACCAACATGCTCACGCCCGCAGAATTCCCTGTTCTACTATTTATCTTCCTGATTCTGTGCAGTTGTTAAATTGTGACACAGTGCATGCTTGTGTGTGCTGTGAAGACCCTCTTGGGCCGTCTGGGATCTATTTTGATGCGAAAACCACAGACATGAACTCGATTCACTGCTATCTGTTCCCCTAAGGTTCGGAAACACTTACTAAAAACCTGGCCAAAAGAACAGGGAGTAAACACTTAACACACACACACACACACACACACACACACACACACACACACACACAGAGTGATACAGCATACACTCTGTCAAACACATGCTGGATCGATTAGCATTTTTGAGGCCGCAGAGAAAATTACTTTGAGAGAGCACAAAGTTTATTAGAGGCATGTTTCATACTCCCCCAGAATCACTGTACAAATGAAATCTTCCCCCACGTTTGGCTTAAATATCAGTTTTTCTTTGACTGTTTTTTATTCAATGCAGGTGGAGGACAAGTAAGTCGAAGTTCCAAACGCTCTTAAAAAGCCACAGCTGAAAGAATGAAGATAAGAGGCAGATAAGCTAAAGGCTCTTCCATATATTGTTTCACCGTTTACAGTCAGCCTGTTTCTTTTTCAAGTTGCTATTTGACACAGGTGGAGGCTTACATAGCGGAGGGGTCATAGTTTACCCATTTTAATAACATAAATGCCTGTGACCAGAGACAGCACTTTGATCATAAAAACCTGCTGTGGATACTGTGCAGCAATTGAAATGTGAAAATAAGAGCTGCTGGCCTACAGTCCTTATATCTAAGGCATGCAGCAGAGGAATGTGTTCACAGAAAAATAAAAATGGATTCGCGTAGTCAAACCTAGACAACCTGAAGACTGTATAAAGTTGAATGGTAAAGCACAGGAGAAAGTCGAAACCGGATTTATTTTATTTATGTGTTGCAGTCACACTTTCTACCAGTAAATCTGCGAGGCCAATATATTGGCCGATATTAGCTTATTGCAGACATATTGGTATCAGTGTATATCAGCCAAGTAACCGGAAATTGCAGTACAGAAATGCCAAACTCAGTTTAAGGTAATTAAGAAACAGTGTTGCCATTACATAGTTTGTCCAACAGGAAGTTGTGTTCTTGTAGTGCAGTATGAAACTAGTTAGTCCTAGCATATTAAGGGGTCACAAAATGATTAGAAGAGATAGCATAGAGATTTCTGCTACACACATATTTGCTACTTTTATTGAGAAATACAGGATAGGATTACCTCTTAAAACTAATAACTATTCAAATTAGATGAAAACATAGTACCCTGTTTTGCATCACATCTCGCAGAGACCAGTCTTCATCCAGAGAGGTCACTCCTGCACACCTGTTTTTTCAGATTTTCTCTTGAAGAAGGATACAGTTGTGTGGTTGTGAGTGCTGCTCTTTTGGAGACTGTAAAGTAAAATGGATCTTAATGCGAATGTTGTTAACTAACAATACCCAAATTGAGTCCAAATCCCCAATTAACATCTTTAAAGCTGTCAAGGACACTGGATATTATTAGGGTGTGGATATCAAAAACACCTTGTTTTTAGGCAGCTAAAATAACACCTACAGTATATGTGTGAAAAGCCAGAATCTAACATTAGTAGTGTGGTCCTGGAGCACCTTGGTTGACTGTCATGGCCTTAGTTGACTTTCATTCCAAAATATTTAAGGACACTACAAGCTGTGCATGTCTGTGTGTGTGTGTGTGTGCCTGTCTATCTCAGCACTGGAGGGAGTGAGTCAATCACAGCAGCAGAAATCATCCCTGCGGGCGATCTGTCTCCACTCATGACAAGGCTCCTAAAGCACTTATCTTTCCTTCCCTGACTCATTCCATCTATCCATCCCTCCCTCAGCCCCTCCACCTCTCCCCATTCTCTCCTATTCTCTATCACTCTCTGTCTCCCTCCCACGGTTTGTCTCGTGCCCTGGCTCTGCAATTAACTTCTCATCATCAAAGGGTGTAATGAAAAAGAAGGCGAGATAGAGAGTCAGACAGAGGTAGGGAAGCTGTGAGAGAGGGAAGATAAGAGGGATGAAGCCAGAGGAGCTGTGACTGAACAGAGGTGAAGCTGTGTCTTACATACACACTCAGGTTCTTTTTTTTCCTCAAAATATACTCTGTGTTAAACACGATCACACGCACATAGCTCGCACTCGCTCTCAATCACTCACATTCCTGCGAGTTGCAGACAGAAATAGAGAAAGAGAGGGATGATATCCCCCCAGGAGATTTTTCTCTCCTCGTTCCATGTTTTTATTTCTCAACCAGTTTCTCCCTTCCTCTTTCACAGACGCACACACACTTGTTCACAGTCTCCCCTCCTCCTCCTCCTCCTCCTCCTCCTTTTCTTTGAAGAACAAGAAGTATTGCTGTACATGTAGGGAAGCTGCTCTGTCGGTATTCTCACTCATTGTTTTTTTTTTTCACCCCCCCCTCCGGTTCAGAGAGCTGTCAACTGTGACCGCTGTTGAAAGGATGTCAGTGAGAGAGACGGAGGGGGGGTTGAGACTAGGGGATGAAAGAGACGGTAAAAGAGGGAGGGGGAGATGTCGAGATGTAAGTCCCTGTGGAGGGCAGAGGGAGTGATGGTATGCTTGTTTCTTTGTGCCCAAGCAAACGTAGCAACAGCAGCAGTGAGGGGAGGTGATGGAGAGGAAAATAGCTGAGGGTAAAAAAGCAGCTCAGGGGGGAAATGAGAAGGGCCAAGGCTGCTAATTAACCATGGCACTAGCACTCAATAACGGTGACATAATTGGCCCTAGTTGGTGGTCCTTGGTGGGGGAGCCCTCAGCAATGGGATCTAGCTCACACAAGTACGGTTTGCCTCAGACGACAAGCTATAAAATCTGAATAATCCATAATGTAACACAGTGTCGAGTTGCACGCTCCATCGGACAGTGGGAAGAAAACCTTCTCAGTTGGGGAAGGTTTCTTCCAGTTGGATTCCTCCTTTAGTTCTGCCATATACAGAATTTGATGGTGAATTGTGGAAGTAAACTGTATTTTGCATTCTTTTCCCCAAATTTTGAATCTGCCCTATCCATGGGCTACAGTCCTTGTCACTGTTAACTCGCTCTGTTGGTCTGAGACAAGCGTAGACAATTGTGTGTCCCTTGACAGACATGGAGTCACCAGCTGTTTCTTTTCACCTGTCATGGGTCGACGCATATCATTCATAGATCCCATTCCCTTTGCACTGGTCCCCATCAACCAGTAGCAATCATTACTGCAGGGAAGAGAACTGGCTCCCTACATGCAAACACTGTCAGTTGGCAGCGTTAATTCATCTATAAAAATTAGGCCAAAAAAGTTGAGAAAAATGAGACAAACTAAATAATAAAATAATTTTTTGAAATATGTTCTATAACGAATTAAGGAATACAGATTTTCTTAACAGGTAATGTCAAACTGTTACAGCAAACTGACATTATGAAAGATGAAACAAAGTGAGCAGATTAATTTTTAATTTGAAGGCCTTTCTTATCCAGTGACATGTACGCATCTCCAAAAAAATATATCTCCTTTCGATAAGCTGATTTAGCTGGCTAAGTACATGACCCGTTGTAAACTACTATTCAAACACAGTGGTTGTCAGCTGGAGAGTAGTGAGCATATCCATGCCCATTAAGTGCCTCTAAAGGTATCAGTATCCTTCAGAAAAGGTGCCTGTTGGATCGTTAAACAGCGTCTGAAAACCCCTCCCCTCACACTCTTCTGGTGTTATAATTGGGCTTTTCTCACACTGCTACTTCCATCACTTTTTGCATGTATTGCAACACTATGAATGCCCTTGAGGGGAGACTTTCCAAAAGTGTGAGCCGTTTTCCCAAATTTATACAATACCTTGTGTCTTTCGCTTCACTATGATGGCTGATCCCTTTTGGAACAGTTATAACACTTTTGCCTTGACGTGTTTTGGCGACTTGTTGTATAGAATTGTTTAATTCAAACACACCCTGGCCTTTACCCTGAGCGACACTAGTAAAATAAAGATTTGTGCTCCTACCAAGAAGTTTTAAATCCAAATTGTTGTGTAGAAGTGTCACTCAGCCTCTAATTTTGAGCTCCAGGTCAAGATTATGACAAACCATTTTTACCATCTATGGGTTTGTGCAGGCCATTATGGACAAAGTTGCAGATCAGTGAGCGAGGCCGCTTCAGAAGAGTTCAGAGCCCAATACACAATGATTGTAGTTATGCACATAAACCATGAAAAAGGACTTAGAGCGTAATAATACGCCTCCGGTTGCGTTTATGTGCATATGGCACAAGTAAAACGCAGGCTTGTGTTGAGAGCTTGATCAACTAAAATAGGAACTTAACTGTTTCATCACATGCGCGAGAGATGGGCAACTGAAAAACATGGCTGAAACACTTTTTGTGTAGACATCTCGCTAGTCTCTCCCCTGGGCCGATTGTCACAGGGACATGCAACCCCTTCACTACGATAAAGTGGCAATTCACAGGGGGGCTCTTGTTCATGAGTTAGGATAAGATGGGGCGTAAAATTGACAAAACAGACAGATTGGTGCTTCAACTGCAGAACTGGGCTGTTGTAGTTGACTGTTGATCTCAAAGCCTGTGTGAAAAGTCCTTAAAAGATACAAAATGTAAAGATGTTCTATGTAATCCATTACTCCCTGGGGCTAGTAAATCGGTTTGATAAGAGCATCACAGTCTGAGGTGATGTTTCAGTGGTTTTAGGTGTGTCTGATTAGTCTGTTAAAAGCAAACACTAGAAAAGCAGCACACAGAAATAAAACTGTTCATCCAAGCAAAGCAGGGAGCTTATTGAAGCGGACATTTTAATCAGCTACCCACCAGGGGTAAGGCTGAGATGGTGTCGCCTCAGTTTGATCTGTCAAGATGGGTTGTGGGCGATGACATCTACTCAAGCGGGCAGGTAGAGGAGGGGCAGGAGAAGCTTTGAGGAGGAAAGGTGGTGACAAGGAAGTCCAGCTGTTTATGCCTCAAACAGCTGGCTTTGCATTCTGCATGAAGAGGAGGAAACAACAACGAACCAAATGACAGACATTCACTGTGATCAAAAGGACGCTACAGCTTCTCACCGTGGATTTAGAAAATCACAGACAGACTCTGGCTCTCAGGGCCCTCAGTGTCTTCACAGAAGGGCTCTGTTTTCAGACTGAAAAAAGCTCAGTTGGCGGGTTAGTATTGCTGGCTGCCAAGTAAAGTTTCAGCCTCATGTTTCTTCTTATCTGCGTCAAGTGAGATGGCTTCAAATCTTTGTATTATTTAGAAATTGACGAACATTACCATTAATTCAAATAAAACAGGCATTTTGCCTGTTGGATACCTTTTGTCAAGTTGTTTGTCTTATGCACTGGACCCACACCGGCACAGTGCACAGCTCTGCATCCCAGATTACCACGCTGTTGACACAGCCTCCCAGTGCATTTCCATGCGCGGGATCCATTTCACCGAACAAATTGGTGTCAAACATCTCGCTTACTCTCCTACCACCTAATCAATAGGGAATTCGTGGTGTGAGTGGGTGTCATCTCTCCATCTGTGTCCCACTTGTTACATATCACAGAGCTGCCAGCCATCTGCCAATTTTTAGTGCTCACCATTGTTGTTGCTCAGATTTGTCACACAGCTTGCACAGAAGCTGGTTACTCCTCCACGCGACACCAGCGTATTTGCCAGTATCATAGATAAACATCTTGTTAACATTTACCACATCATTAGGAGAGCATATGAAAAATGCTTGTCAGATTAACGGGGATAACGTGTTCACTGTTAATGTGCATAAATACAAACTGGTGCTGAATTTACTAATAATACTCATATTGATTGACAGAACATTGATGGATGCACTGAGTAAACGAAAGTATCTCATTAATGATTTGACTGCTTTCTTTCTCACTTGATCGTACTGATTTCCATTTGCAGACCGAAATCAGAGAGAGAGATGACCCTCGTTTTGTCAATGAATCCTTTCCTGGACCCAGAAGGAGACCCACCACTCTCCCCATATCAGCCCATATGGGAATCGGAGCGCTGCACTAAGACTTGCCTGTCAAACCCTGCCCCGCCATGCAACTCTGAAGAGCAATTTACACAAGGTACACACACCAACACAAATGTTCATTCAGTCATTTATTTAAGCATGATTTGATTAGATGCTGTTCCACAAAACAAGCTCAGGCTGTGGTAGTTGCATAGATGTTCAAGGACCAGTAGTTAGCTGTACAGGTTTGTACCAAACAGTCCTGGTAGTAACTTAACATGTGGGATGGATCCTACCTATAATTTATTGGACTATGGCCCACTGGCCTCAAAAATGGAAGCATCTTCGTATGTGTAAATTATGAAAACTGATATATGGTAGTGTTTTCTCTCTCTCCAGAACCCCCCTGCAGGCGTGTTCCTGATCATGTTTCAGTGTCCAGGATTGCTTACTTCAAGAGGAAGTTTGTTGATGATGATGATGAGCCTTCCTTCAGTTTCAGGACATACTGCCAGACTGTAAGTATTCATTCGCTGATATTCCCAATTCATAGCACACGCTGTATCCTAAATGACCTTATTAGAATGTTGTACTAGACTGTACTACTGTGAATTTAGAGGGTTGTGAAAAAAACAAAAAATTTGGTCAAATTGTATGTGAAAAATCTGTTTTCACATCGAACAGTTATTTTTAAGTGAAGACATGCAAATCCAGAGTGCATTCAATTAACTAATTCTGCAAAGACTGATACTGTGTCCCAAATCACTATTCAGCTAATATTTCCTATATAATAGACAATCCACAATTTGCTCCATCATGCCATTGAGATTTCAGACACTTATGACTCATTGTAATTCTGTGTCATCACTGACACGTAGTTTCGCAGGACTTTAATTTTGGCATCTATTAAAGTGCATTGTGGTACTGTTAGCAGTAAGTAGTGTACATGTCATGACACATTACATTTTTGTTCCATTGGGGAATTTTTTTGATATAGCGTATCAATTCATACAGTAAATATAGTACAATATATTAAATAGGTATTGATTTTGGAAACAGCCTGTTGATTTGACTATTTAAAACAGGTCTAATCATTGCTGCCTGCAAGTATTGTAAGGAACATCTATCCAATATCTCAAATCAGATCAGATTTCCAAACAGATCTTTACAGTGAACCTTGTATATAAATGCTACATGGTAAAATACACCGTATTAACCATATATATATGTGTACGTAAACACCATTCAGCCCCACAATATTAAAACCGGTAACTAGTTGTAGTAGAATTTTAAAGCTTAAGCATTACGCTTTCTCGCCTGCACAGTTGTCTTTTTGAGGGCTTGTTTGCATTTTGATTTGCATCATTAGCTAAGTTAAAAAGATGAAAACTTACCTTACCTAACTGAGGTCGCTTAAAGTTGGTTGCGCACTTCAATCTGAATCAGCACCTCTGCCTCTTTTAAACTAACTGAGCAGGCTGCATAGATCTAATGGGATACTGTACTTCAGGTTGCACCAGTTTTGGAGGAGCGTGCTCACGTGCTGCGTCTTTCCCTGGAGAAGATGAGATTCATTGACGATCCTGAAGCCTTCCTCCGACGCTCCGTCCTTGTTAACAACCTCCTGCGCCGTCTGCGAGCTGAGATTCTGCTCCAGAGCACTGACTGGTGCTTCCCACCAAACCCGGCATTCCCCACTGGCACTTGCGTCCTCCCACCCAGCACTAACCTTGCGCACCAGGCACTCCACGGAGCAGTACCCACCCGGATTTGCTTAGCACCCCAAGCCGGACCGCCCTTCCGCAAGCGCCTCCGAATGGTCCGTGGAGGACAGGGGGATCTTCGCCCTGACTGTGCCCAGACATGCTGCTGCATCTACGCAGCGGCAGCTGCTGCAGGACACTACCTCCACCTCCCGTTTTCCATGTATGATGCAGCACTCTCTGCCTGCCCGTCCACACCACAGTCCTCCTCGTTTTTTCAGTTAGCTAGCCATAGTAAGTTAGGGCTGACAGTGGCTGTAGAAGAGCGTGATGATGAGGATGAAGATGTTGAAGAGGAGGAGGAAAATGAAGAAGAAGAAGAGAGAGAAGAGGAGGAGGAGGAAGAAGATGATGAAAGAAGACAAGCAGGGCCTTCTATTGATGTTGTTAAAGACAAGTCAAGCCCGAAAAGTAGGACTAGGACCGTGCTGGGTCATGCACACACAAGGACAGAGGAGGACAGCTGCATGACAGATAGGGTAGAAGAGGAGGAGGACGGAGAGCAGGAGGAGGAAGAGGAGGAGGAAGAGGAGGAGGAGGAAGAGGAGCAGGTTGTGAGACCTTGTCAGTGGGCCTCAGAGAGAGAGCTCCACAAGGTTAGCTTCTGGCACCGCAGGGCTCATAGACAATAATTGTGCGTTCTGAGAAATTACTTGCATTCTGCGTGTGTTAGAATGAAAACATAATGATGATGACAGCTGTCATCAGTTGAAGATTATTCAGATGAAGGTGTTAGCTACCTACACTATTGTAATACCAAGTCAGCTTTATTTTAACGGTTTTAAGATACTCTACACACAGACAAACTCAGTTCGGCTCTATTGCTAGTGTTATGGTCAGATAAAAAATAGAAAATTCTTGGCCACTCTTGGCACTGGATACATTTCTCAAGCAATTATGAAGGCTAAGGTCACATGGGTTGGGATCTGAAATCCCAAAGGTGAAGTGAAGCTTGCTATTGCACTGTCTCCAAGATCATTTTCAAGCCCCACAGCACAAAACTAAAGGTCTCGAATGGGGCTTTATATTGGTGCAACGGTCTCGTTTCAGGACCCTAAACAAGTCTATGAAATGAAGGGATGTGGATTTGCGAGTGTGTGCTTCTGTGCGTGTATGTGTGTGTGTGTTTGCAAGATATGATGTAGCATTTTAAAACTTGATTTTAAGCTGTTCTTTTTATTATGAAACATGGGTTACACGTAATTCTGTGTGCCTGTTGATTCTCATGCTGTCTCAGGCAATGGCGAGTGACTGTGCTGCAACGGCGGCACAATGTGTGTTCTTCAATTACTTCAAAAACAACAATCAAAAACATTGGAAATGTAAAATCACAATTTCAAGTGCCTTAGTGTTTTTTATAGATAAATGTGTATTGTGTGTTAATGTAATTGTTCTTGTTACTAAGTAGCTATCCTGCATTCCAAATGACTGCATTTAACTACAACACAACATGTAGTTCAATGCAGGGATTCTTTCAAATGTTGTTAAAAGGTTAAAATTTCAATTCAAACAAAATTTCCACACCCAAAATGTGTTCTCTTTGTTTTTAGTTCAAAATGCATGTTTTCTAGCACTACCTGTCTTGATAATGCACAAATGTAAAGCCAACCTTCAAGGACAGTTGCAAAAGCCTTGAAAAGCTAAGTCTGTTCAAAACCTCATTTACATTTGTTCGATTCAAGCAGAAAAGGCTTGTAATCATTTGGTTGGTCTGTCCATTAATGAGTATTTACCAAAAATTACTTGAATTTAAAAGCGTCAAACGTCATACTCTGATTTTAAAGATTTAAATGTCAGCATTATAATTAAATATTGTAAATACATATACACCAATGTCGGTTTTGCTGTTATCTTCCCAGTCAGTTGTTTTAGCGATTCAAACAAACAAATGTTTCATCACCAAGCAAGAAACACTCAATGAATCAATGTTGAACTTTAATTAAACTAGAAGCTAACGATCTGGCAATCAACAAATTGTTTGAAGTTTGTCCGTTCTCAAATAATTTGTGGAGACCCAATCAGCATCATATCACACCCAAAGCCTGGTTGCATAGGGAGAGGCTTGTCTCAGAAATAGCCAAAATTAGCTTAATTCAGCACCTTTTTTAAAATGATCATCAAAATGCTAAAAGGAATATTTCAAGATTTTGGGAAATATGCTTATTTGCTATCTTGCCTAGAGTTAGTAGAGAAGATCAATATCCCTTTCATGTCTGTGCAGTAAATATGAAGCTGGAGCCAGGAGACGATTAGCTTAGCTTAGCATAAAGACTGCAAACAGGGAAACAGCTAGCCTGGCTCTGACCTGAGGTAACAAAATCTGCCTACCAGCACCTCTAAAGCTCAATAATTAACAGCTTCATACTTACTTCACAGACATTAAAGACAGACATCGATCTTCTCAACTAACTCTCGGCAAGAAAGCAAATGAGCATATTTCCCAAAAATCTTGGTCTATTCTCTTAACTATCACAGTATTCCCCGCCTTTGTAGATTCATACCCGTGTGTGTTGCCTGAAGTTCAGGGCATTGCAAGCGTCTAGAATTGAGCTTGGCAGAGTGAAATCACATTGATTGTAGAACATTGTCAGCCTGTTTGGGTATATAGTGGTGATATACTGTATGGGATTTTAAAATAAAATAAATAAAATAGACCCGTGAGATATAGCACACCTTGGAGGAGCTGACAGACACATACTTGATTAAAAGTATAACCAATCAAGGACAGATAGAATTCCACACCAGTTCTAATCTACGTGTATATGAGCTTCTCTGTCATGACGGCATGATCAGTGGTTTCTTGTTTGTTGGTGTGTCTCTTGTTTGGCACTTTTGAAGATTAGGGTCCTCACACTGATGACAAACCCAAACCAAAGTTGTTAAAAAAAAATGGAAAGATATATCCGTCAGTAGTGATTTTTTTCTCTTCTGTCCTTTTTTTTGTGACTTACCCTATAAGGCACAGGTCATTTGGATGGTTTCAGTTGGTTTGCAAGGTGGAATTATTCCTGCCTCGTCCTGTCTTTTTTTTGATGTACAAAACTGACAGTTTGCATCCCTTATGGCATAAGTGACGGATCTACGACAAGACAAGTCGAGTACCAGGCTATTTCATTTTAATTCTCTAAACCCTGTGATTATCGGTGGTATTTTTAAAATGACAGAATTTGACAAAGCAATATTTGTTTCTGAGACGAGAACATGTAAAACTGCATTGTCTGTTATTAAAAACAACAAAAGAGCAAGTCTGCTCTGATAATTTTATGTGATGTTCTGTGACAAGTGTAAAGCTCAGTAAAAGAAATGTTAAAAAAATTTTGCTTCCTACTTTTATTCTTTCACATTACAACCACGCTCATTCTTGCAGCTTTCAAATACAATACAATGAGATGTGTGTGTGTGTGTGTGTTAACGTGGGTGTGTGAATTCCTATTTATTGTCTTGCCTCCCATCCTGTCTGCTGTTCAGTGGAGTGTGGCACTGCAGCATATTGCACTCACCAAATGTCTCTCAGGTGTCACTTTGCTGCTCGATTCTTGTTAATCTTCTTGACATTACGCTCAGAGCAGTCACCTCCACACTCCTCCCTGCACTCCTTGTCATATCTATTGTCCCTGCAATACTCACTTTTGTTGTAATGTAAAACAGACCCTTCTACATGTAGCCCATACAATTTAGGGATAAGCCAGGGACCATTTAAAAATATACTCTATCCGGACTCTATCTTCTAGCATAATGTAGTCAGTGCTTACACAGTACTGTCATCATCTAATATTACAGGGCTTTAGGTTAAATGTGCTTTTGATCCAGTAATAGTGCTCACTATGTGTTCCCTAATTACTGGATTATTTCTAACGCTGGAAAGGTTGTGTGTGACATTGCTCTGGATCGCTTGAAAGCAGCTAAGCCATTGTAGCACATACTGTAGAGAGTGTGTGTGTGTTGCGGGCATGTGTGTGTGTGTTGGTAGGATGTAACAGTGTGAAGTGGGGAGGTTAAATCATGGGTCTGAACATCTTGCCAGCTCTGTTGCAAGGTGAGGATGGAAGATCATCTTTTCACGTCTGCCGCAGGGGTGTGTGTATCCTGCCGCTCAGCCTGCCCCCATCTTTCTCTCTACTTCAGACGCCTCAGTTTCAGTCTCTCATTTCGTTACTTTTGCTATTACTGGACTGACCACCACAGCCCTGTCAGACCACCTGTCATGTTCCAAATGTGTTCTTGAGAATGGATGTTAAATTGGATGTTATTTAACACTTGGTTATGTTATATAGTAGTTATATATATATTGTTACAGTAATTTTTCAAACAGTTGGACTAGTAATTTTCAGGTCAGTTTTTTCAATTTCACAGTTGTACTACTACCACGTCAGATGCTGGACGTTTCACCCATTTATCTACTACTTTAGTTTTTTCATGGGTTATCCAATATTCTTAGCTAACTACTTCAACAATTTATCCTATATTTTAGCTAGGTATTTCGATCGTTTTAGCCAAGTATTTCAAACATTTGGCCAATACATGAACCTAACTATTGAATTTTTTCTTCATTACTTTTAGTCATCTATTTTTAACCATTCATTTTTAGCTATTTCACCATTTATCCATTATTTCTTAGCTAACTAACTGTTTATCAATCACATTTACAAGGTTAATGTAATAGTTTTGACAATGGATGTTTTAGGAGTTCCTTGCTGACTTGCTAGTTTTACACACACTCTCAACTGCAACACCAAGTGTTCAGGTGTAAAACAGCCTTCATATGTGGATTTTTTTTCCTAACTGAGTCGTAATTTCCTCAAATTAATTGAGTAATTCTACAATCTTTGCACATAACCCATGGCAACTGCAAACGTACCCTCTGAAGTGCCAGTACTTGGGAATCACTGTACTTATGTACACAACAGTACATAATATCATAATTATTTACTGCACAAAAATGTACTATACAACTGTACATAGTGAACAGTTATAAAATTACAACATTAAGAGCACGTAGTTAAGCAAATTATTCAGAAGCCAGTAGGGGTATTTAAGACATTAAAGCAACTACTGCGGCTGTGTTAGCGTGTGTGTGTCTTTTTGTGTGTGTGGATACAGTATGCATGTCCGCATACACAAAACAATGTTCTTTCTCTCTGTGTCTGTCTCTGTCCTTTTACTCCCTCTTCCCCCCATACCTAAGGCAAAGATGGGGTCTTGCCAACACACATACACACACACACACACACACACACACACACACACTCATATTGCCGGGCGAGTGCTGAGGAGAGGGGAGCTGTCATTTGTCAACAAGGAACTTTGGCAGCTCACCGTTGCCATGGGAACTGTCTGTTGCTGAGGACTGGTTTTGCATCACAAGGTCCTCAAATTGGCTCCAAAGCCTCGGAGGTCCCACCCCTCCTCCACCCGTCTCACCTCCATCTCTCACTGCTTCAAACATATTGTCAGAATTTTCTCCCCCCCCCCCCTTTTTTTCCCCTGCTCTGCTGTCTTCCATCTCAGAGACAGAATTCCTCTGTTTCGTCCCCTAGTCAAGTTTTCTTCTAAGCAGGGAGATTTGAATCTGCTGTTTGATTTACATGAGCTACATAATAGATAGATAGGGAAATAGATGAATAGATAGATGATTTATATTATTGCTGTATGTGTGGGTCTCCTGTATACTGTGGAGGCTCCTGTCTTCTTCTTAAAGTCCAAAAAAGGAACAACAGCTTGGCTTTTTCAGACTGTGCCGTACACACTGAAGAAGAAAGGAGCGTCCACATTGGAGTATACAGGAAACCCACACATACAAACCAATACTTACTCTTTGACTCTCACCACCCACTGGAACATTAGCTAGGAGTTATCAGAACCTTTCACCACCGAGCTAATAATGTGCCAACAAGTGCCCAGGCCCAAAAGAAGGATCACAAACACTTGAAGGATGCACTTAAAACTTGTGGATACCCTAACTGGACCTTTGTGAAAACAACCACAAGATCCAGGTAGAACACCACCACTGCAGGTGGTTAAGAATATAAGAATAAATACAACAACATTGTCATCCCATACTTGCCTGGAGTATCTGAGAAACTCAGGAGGATCTTCAACAAGCACCGCATCCCACACTCAGACAGAATCTGGTCCATCTGAAAGGCTGCACACCCAAACTAAAGAAAAGCAGTCTAGTGAATGCAGTCCAGTGCAGTGAGGAATGCACTGACTTATATATCGGTGAAACTAAACAACCACTGAACAAGCGCATGGCTCAACAAAGGAGGACCAACTCCTTAGGTCTCAGCAGTTTACCAACCCCTGAAGGATAAGGCACATTCCTTCGAAGACCACAACGAGGACAGGTGGTTTGAAAGAGGGCTGAAGAAGGCAAATTACGTTGAAATAGAGAAACCATCCCTCAACACAGGAGGATGTCTACGACACCACTTATCCACCACCTACTCAGCTATCCTTTCATCCCTTCCCAGGAGATTTAACAGCCATTCACACTTGGACTCACATGATTCCAATGACTCTAACGACTGTCGTTACAACAGCCAGGGGCACTAACAAACCAAGTGACATGAAAACAACCACACAGAGGTTAAATACCTGGGACTTCTCACCAGTCAGTGAGAACTGAAGAAGCCTCTTGGATGAGAGATGAAATGTCTTCAAGAGCTACAACCAAGTCCAGTTGCCCTCAGTCCCACTCTTCTTGGATAACCATGACATGGATGACTAAGAATCTTCACAGACAACCTCCAATTTACGAATTTTTTTTCAGATTTCCATTCCTCTTGGGTGGGAAAGCTTCACCAACCACACTGACTGTAGATCATTATGGGATCTTAAAAGCACTGCATTTGGATTTAGTAAAGTGGCAAAAATCATTCACTAGGTTTAATAGGGCTGATTGATTAATCTACAGATTATTTTCTCAATTAATTGATCTTGTTTTGTATAAAATGACAAAAATGCCTGTCAGTTTCTAAGAGCTCCTGGTGACATCTTCACATGTCTAGTTTTGTTTCAACTGACTGATCAATTTGGCGAAAATCGTTTTAGCTCTTAAGTTGTTTGTCAGAATTTGACCATCCAGAAAAAGTAGAATCTATGAGTAGAATCTGATGTATTTACTTCATAAATCATGACAAATGGCTCTCCACTGCATAATAATACAGCATATTAACTGCTTTTAATGATAATAGTAGAATCTGTGACTTATTCATGTTTACTTGGATATTTTAGTTCCTCAGTATTTTAGGACATGGTATATAAAAATGTTGCAGATCTTTGGGAACAAGCTGTTTTGTGGAGGACTTCTAGTGAGTTGAGTTAAGTGACAAGTAACCTGTTATTACAGTTACAAGATAAATAACTGAAGCTAAAGATCCTGGACATTACAGAGATCTGTAATGATATCGAAGAAATTTGATACATGCGTTCAGAATGTCATTAAATAACAAGCACTGCAGCAATGATTTGTCCTCTGCACGCACTTAAACATTATTATGCCTGAATTTTCATCCATGTCACTGCAATTCAAGCCCAACAAGTCAATCCCCATAGGATCAATTTGATTCAGCTTACATAACAACGACTCTGGCTGTTGTTGATGTTTCTGGGTCTCTCCCGCCAGCATAATGCGCTTGTATTTTCCGTGCAGAATGAGACTGTTGGTATTTGATAAACATTTGCAATGTGTAGGATGTCCTCAGTCCTTGACTGTGAAGCACTTTCCCTTTCCCCGCCAGTGAATATTTCACAGTACCAAGACAAAGTTGCCCATGAATTGTTATTAGAATCAAAGAGATGCATTTTATTCACTTTGACACCTCAATTTGTAAATTTCTAGTGTCTTCGACTAAAATAAATAGATCTAACTATAGAATTGCCTTATTGTTCTAACTGGCATTTTACTGCCCCATAGCAAAACAGAAGCACAGAGGAGACTGTACATTGGAGGCCAGAACCTACAACTTACTGTTAGTCTTAGATTCTTTAATAGTAACAACCGGTTGTCGTCATTGACAAATTCTGTCTAAATTACCGTGGCTTAGCTTGTTCCGCCTCATGCAGGAACTGAGGTAAGATGACATCTGTCCAACTGTCTTTCCATCTACTGTATTTCACATAATACATTAATGTATGACAACACTGATTGCAGACAAATGTGGGGCTATAATGAGTGACATTGTGTAGTTTTGGTATAGGTGCTACAATACTAATCTGTCTGTCATTCATTCAATATCTTGGAACAGTGATCCAACTTTAATTAAACCTCATGGTAAGATGCCATTGTTCTGTTTCGACATTTCAAAACCAATTTAGTTTTTTTAAAATGATAGATATCGTGCTTATGTATTTACTGCAAAAGACTGAGTAATAAAAACTAAACCTAACCTTTTTGCTTTTTTCCACTGGTTAGCTGTGTCGCATTTCAGGGGATGCCTTGTTCAAAGTCTGCAACACCCAAATCACCGAATTTATTTACATACAGCTGCAAACAATAATGGATTAAATAACTATGTTTAGAATGAAAGGGGTCGCCTGACTGCAGTTCCCCTCTGTTCTAAGTGTTTTGTGTTCTTCAGCTCATTATTTTGGCTTTACAGGCTGCAATTTTAATGTTTTGATTCACTCTCATGGCTCTCATCAGTAGGTAGGTGTTTTTAGTTGAAAAGCTTGGATAAACCCATGGAAAACTACCTGCTCAGTACCAAACAGAAGACAGAGAAAGTTATCAACTAACTAGTGAACATATTGGATTATTTAGCAGCTAAAGAGCCACAGATCTCCCTTAGGACTTGGAGGAGACAAAAAAGGAGCTAAAAGGAGAGTAAATATTGGATTTTTACTAATGGACAATTCGATGGCTAGCAACACATCTCCAAACAAATGCTAATGTTGTGTTCACAGCTTGTTGCAATTTTAATACAGCTTCTTTTGTTCTTAAGTTTAAAAACTGATGATAAAAAAATATATCTTCTGTTTTTTGGATAAATTACAATACAAATAAATATCATTTTCTACTTGGTTCCTGAAAAGAAGATGGATGAATGGTCTGGTACAATATGGCAGTTTGCATGTGTCTTTGTTGCTGAATATGCTGCCATCCTGTATTTTAGATGGAACAAGACTGTAATCTAACCTCATCCTCAAGGTCACAGATGTTATATAAAATTAATTTAACTTTAACAAAGGTTCGTTAGTACACTTTAGACTCCCATGAAAATCACTGCAGAAAATAAACAGACAAACCTAATTTGACATTCAGACCCTGTGACATTTATTTTCTCCTCTCGTCAGTCTTTAAACACTGTTAAAAGCAACTTTTCTCAGTTAGGGTTTAAGAGTAAGCAGATCTAATACTATGAAGCCGAGTGAGCAGTAAAGGATCAAGGTGGGAGGTTTTCAAGTTAGAGTTGTAGTATGAGGGGAAGCAGGCACAGTGAAAGGCCACACCCTGTCTGAAAACTGGTATCGTTGGCAACAATTCACAAGTTTCCTGCCACAGGCCCTGAATCACTCTCCTTCTTCCAGCTTGTAGCGGCAATGAGGCCTGGCAGACCTGAGAGAAAGATTGAGGTTAAATATTTGGAGGAGGGGAGACAATGGCCTGAGAGCATCCACAACATGTCCTTCTTTAACCTTGTTCTATATCTGTCCTGCTGCATCTCTGTTTTTCCTCCCCACCAACTACAACCCCTTGGATCAGCTGATAAGCTACACAACTCTCCACCCCTGGTCCACTGTCCTATGTCCTCAAGTCACGTCCTTCCCTGCTCTGCACGATGGTCTCCTTGAATTGACTGAAAAATACATAGGGCATCAGGAAGAATGGGATGGAGTGACAGAAATATGAAAAAGGCAACCTTGATGAAGACCTGGCAACCTTCAATGTGAGGGCTGTTAGCTTTGATCTGACCCTTTAAGTCTTTCCCTGCTTGTACCAACCATTTTCACTCTTCACTTCTGACTTTCAAATGTCAACCCTTTTTTCATTTTTCCTTCCTCGTTGCATTTATCATATGAGGCAAGCCAGGTCATCTGTGCCTGATTAATGCCACTCTCTTTGTCTCTCGGCTTGCTGTGTCCGACCCAAAGCTCAGTTTGACTCGAAATGCAGCGATTGTGTTTTGAAGCGCATATGAGTGGTGCAACCGAGCTGAAAGACACTGCAGACAGCGGGATTTCAGCAGGGTATTTTAACAACATACAGCTGTAACTGTAATTTATACAACATTTGCAAGTACTGCACATAATGTCCAGGGGTCAAATGAGCATTAAACATCTTTTACCCCCATCACTGCTACATGAACAACAAGGACCACCATATTTAAAAATTTCACATCAAGTTGCATTCATTCGAAAACAAAGTATAAGCATGCAGCCAGATTTGGCAAGACATCATCTGATTACATATGTTTAAATACAAGCTATTCTCTCATATATCATGTTTTTCTTTTACATAAATTATCGCAGATAAATTTTGGATTATTACATCTGAGCGCATATTTTGATGGCCTATCAGGGCAGCAGGTGACTTTTAGACCTTTCATTACATTTTTGAACAGAAAAAGCGGTTACAATCTTACTTGTTATCACGTGACCGGATGTCACATGATGACAGCTGAGGAATCTTTATGATAACTGAACAAACCTAAAAAGCAAAAACATTGAGCAAATCAGTTGATAAAGATGGTGAGCTCTGGAAAAAGCTAGTAAGTTGACCTTGACTCAGCTTAGGGAGTTATAGTTTGATACTTTGGGAAATATGCTTATTCGCTTTCTTGACAAGAGATAAATGAGAAGATCGATACCACTCTCAGAGCCATCAAAATAAGTATGAAGCTAGAGCCGGCAGCCTTTTAGCTTATCTTGAAACAAAGACTGGAAACAGCTAGTCTGGCTCTGTCCAAAGGTAACAAAATCTGCCCACAGCATTCCTAAGGCGTGTCTATACAGAAAGCTTTTCAGCCACATTTTTCAGTTGTCCATCTCACACATATCTAATGGAACCCATACACTACAATTTTAATCCATACATAGGCCACGTAACTTTCTTCAGTTTTACGTGCGTAACTACTGGGCTCTGAGATACAGTAAAGTATCTAAACAGTCTGCAGTCTAGATACATTAGGGATATACTCATATAGTACAGTAGCAGGCTTATGCAAAGATTGTTTTTGTCAAAGTCTGCCATATTTAGCATGTAGCTTGTTAGCTATGTGAATAAAGTCTTACACTCCTTGAGACAGTGACCCACAAAACTGCCCTGCACCTTGGATTTTCAAAAAACATGGGTTCTGTTTTGACCAGGAGTAAGGGTGCCAGGAATTCCCCGGCTTGAGCTATTCAAACAACAATGAAACCAACACTAACACATCTTAAACCTCAGCTTGTTTTTCAATTTTATTTACAGCCGAAATATCCCTAAAGAGGCATTTCCACATATAAAAAATATCAGACCAGCTCCAAGTCGCCACTCACTGCATCCAGGTAAGTGTAAATAAAGACTCAGTCAGATCTCTCAGTCTGCATTCATCATATTAAAGCTATGACTCAGATCACCCTCTGAGTCATTTCTACTGCTCCTCTCAGCCTCAAATAACCTGAAACTCCAGACTCTAATTGGCACGAAAGCTAAATTCCTATTCGCTGGTCTCTTTGTCTCCTGTGTTTTTGCGGTTTAGTTAGAATTATGGTTCCCAGTGTAACCAATTAAAGTCCAGACAAACAAGGGGCTCTTGCATCAAGATAGGTCAGAAATACATTGTTGACCCATATACAGAAAGATTATACTGAATGTAGAGAAAACCCCAATAATGTAGAGCATTCATTCCAGTCTTGAACAATGTAATTTACCAATAGAGAAACTGTTGAGTTACTGAGATTCTTGGGTGGGCACTCTCTCTTCCTTTATTCATAACAAAACTGTCATCTGAGTAAGAAAAAACGATGAAAATAGATGTACAAACCTTTTTTACTTTTTACAGCAACTTCCTCCAGTTTTTATTTTTCTTTCATCTAATTTCAATTCTAACCCTGTCTTTGCATTCTTTTGAACTAAAGGACAGGAAAATATGCGGCATTTAGTGTTATCGCTGTTATCACTCCCACTGACAACTAGCGTTTGAATTTGAGTAGAAGCGAGAAATACCTCCTACATATTAATGTACCATTGAAAAAGCATTTAAAATCTATGTTACCTAGGGTAAAGAGGAAAGAGATTAAAAACAACTCTAATGTGATTTTCCAGTGGCTTTACAAAATGCGTCAACAAACTGTTGTACAAAAATAAAGGGGGCTTTGTTGACAACATCCTCTGCAAATTCAATACAAATGCAGTTAAATCAAAACTGAATTTCTGGGCTTTCCCGGCAACACAAATCATGCTTTTAATTCCCAGTAAAATCAGAATTTCCCATCTTCGTGAGGAGAGTCAAACAGAATAACTTCCCACAGTCCAAACAAGCACAAATTGGCCAATTTTATGACAAAAGAAGACCAAGTTATAACCACAATGCTAAATTTATGGAAGATAGTAGTCGAAACAACATCAAAAATCCCACTACAAAACTTTCCTCTGGTAGCATAGCTGCTTAGCAACCACAAAGTTAGATGAAAACATCCACTATGTTGAGCTGAACTTTAACACAGCAGAGAGGAGATGCTGTGTAACAGATTATAAATAGCACATCAGCCAACTAACATTAAAGTATACTGTTAAATAATGAGCTATGAGGACAAATTCTGTTTCCTGGCCCTATGAGGAAAAAACTGTGCAAGTATGATTGTTTGGACAATACTACATAGTGTATAACTAGAACTGTTTATTATTTTAGAATAATATAAAATGTTTGTTTTATTCTGCTTTATAGCCAAGCTAATGTCCTGGCTTTCGGGATGGCAGATGCTAGACTGGAATGTCAACCCCAGCAGGTCAGAGTTCTCACTTTTCCTGTGAAATATCTCAACATCTACAAGATGGTATAAAATTTACAACATTCATGATCCCCAGAGGCTGAATCTGAATGACTTTGCAGATCCCCTGACTTTTCCTCTACTGCCACCATGAGTCTGACCTTTAGGTTTTTTATTGAAATATCTCAGCAACTATGGGATGGATTGTTGAGAATTTTGGCACACACATTCATGGTCCCCAGAGGATGAAATGTAAAAACTTTGGAGATCCCTTAATGTTTCATCCAGTGGCAACAGGAAATTTGACCTGATGATGGCATCAGGCTAATTGGCAACCGCACACTGCCTTTTTAATTAACTAGCCTACAACGGTTACAACAGAACGAACTGTCTTGAATTCTAGTAATGACATTCACGATCCTTAGAAGACCATTCCTAGTTATTTTAGTGACCACTTGACCTTTCTCCTAGTGCCGCTATCACCTCCATATTTCCCTAGACAAGCAAAATGTTCTACTGTATGCTAAAAATTAATGGCCAGACTTTGATTACATTTGCGGTGGTGATTCCTGGCATCAGGCAAGAAAAAAAAAAATGTAATGGGCTGATTACCATTCAAATTACTTAGTACACCCATGCTCCCAAAAGGATGAACCGTTTCCATTTTGTACACTTGGTGATCTTTCCTCATTATTCACTATAAGATCAAATTGTCTTTATACATGTGAAATATTAAATTCTGATGTAAAATACTTATATTAGATACTTATATAAGAGTATAACTTTCTTTACTTCATGGGGAGTTCACCACTTCACTCACTTTATAATGTTTAATGGCTTAGAGTGTGGGCTTTACCTAAATCCTTCCTTAACATTTAAAACCTGTGGAAACCTTGAGCCTCTGCAGAAGTAGACGTGCCAGGAGGAAAAAATTTTCTCTATGAAAATTTTATGTGATGATGTCCATGCATGCGCGCGCGTGTGTGTGTGGTGTGACAGGGTAGATTATGCTGTACTGTATACCATAAGGAGAACTCACCATGTGGCTGCAGTTAGGAGAATGAATGCAGTTTCACTGGTGTGTAGAAATGGATATCCACCCTGCCCCCCGCCCGTCTCCATCTCTTTGGGCAAGCACTTTACCACTCTCTTTGGGACCCACAAAGCCTCTGAACAACAGACGCAGTGTACTCAGGACTGTCAGTGAAATCACCGCTGCGAGAGCCCGCCTGTGTGTCTGTGTTCTTTGTGCACGCAAGAGTCACACCTTCCCTGTGCATGCTTGTGTGCAAAATTGACATCTATATGTTCATTTCTACATGCCTGCTGGTTTGTTTGGTTGTGTGGTTGCAGGCTGTGCCATTTCTCAGAGAACTGAAGACACATTCTTTGAGCAGTGGGCGGCCAAGAGGAAGCAGAGGGGCTTTCAGATGGTATGACGAGGTCGCTGTTTAACTTGGAGAGCCTGACTGTTATTTCTGTCTAACCTGCGGTGAGCTGGCAACACTCTCCGAAATGAACCTGGAGGACCACTGGGAGGAAAACTAAGTGTAGGGCATGAATGGGAAGCTGGGCGGAGAGATAGACACAGACAGAGAGAAAGGGAGACCTCACACACCAAAACTTTTTAGAGTCTAACTGAAGAAAAACAAACCAAACAGGGTGTTGTAAAGAGGCCTCAGAGTCATGGTTGTCATGACTGCACCTCTCTGTGTGTATTTGTGTGTGCTAATGTTTTTCCATGGGAGTGCGTCTGTGTGAGTGTGCAAATGTGTGTACATAAAAGGACTGTGTGTGTATGTGTTAATGAACATACAGTGCTGTAGTTTCATGTACAGTAAGGCCACAGCCAAGTTTATTGAGCTATAACTGGAGATCTGGCCAGACAAGCTGCAATAGGGAGGTTTGGCTGAGACACACACTCACACACACACACAAACATACTCACATACAGAAACAGTCAGACTGATAGGAAGTGGTCCCCAGTGGAAAACTAATGTTCCACGGAAAAATGTATCGGTTAAAGATGGACTTCAGTTGCACAAATGTTCCATCAGGTAAAATTACAAGTTGGAGTTTGTACAGTGACAGAAAATCAGTGAAGCTGTACGTGTTAACAACGGCTGCAAGCTTTCATCACCTCAACCCCGGCACATTTAGCGGGCTGACATCACTGTACACCACAAGATTTGTGACTAATGAGCTTCTCAGAAATCAACCAATTCCTTTTTGTGCATAAATGCAGCTTTAAAGGACCATGCTGAAGTTTTGACATGCTATAGCCCAGTTTAATGCAAATCAGGTGAACTTAAGAGTGTCATGACGACCACTTTCGAAATCATGTTTATTACAGTAGATTTATGAATGCTGGTTTCCTGCTTTCAGGCAGGTGCTTTTCTCTAAATCAGTACAAGTGTAAAATTTAACTGACAAAGACATGACACCAAATGTTCAAGAGTGAATAGTTTGCAGGATGTAGTGCCTGGAGTGAAGAGCATCACAAAACAACTAACAGAATGCTGCTAACTACATTGGAATGGAAACCTGGTATCCCTTTCCTCTGAAATAATTTCTGCCATGCTTGACATTTTTTACGTGAGTCCTGGTAGGACTGGAGAGTACAGGTACAAAACTCCAGGAATTCAGAGTTGCACAAAATGAACTTTTCCTCCATTCATCTGTACAATAAAACTGTTGCCGCCATAACTTCCACCTTCCGTTAGGACCTGAATCCCAGCCAGTTGTGGACCAGTGCTACTGAGGTGAAAGTTCTAATTAGTAGCACAAGCTGGCAAAAAAAAAGCCTGCCTAGTGCACGTCCATATATCTTGCACAGCTGCCTGTTGTACTCAGCCGCTCTCTCCATTAGAAAAAGTGGTCCTGCATTGCATAATGGTGAAGTTGCACTTTTGGTTTGAAAGTCCTGTGAGACAGGCAACCATCCCGGTAAATATTTAATCACCATTATAATCTCACTAATTCATCATGTAAAATACAACAAAGTAATGAAGTTGAGTGGACAGATTATATTTCCTGGTGGTGCATTCTGGTGCTGGTGGTAAACTCTGATATCCGAGACTTCAGATTTACCTGCCCAAGAGGTCACATCATACTTTTCCCGACAGCCGTGGCTACTTATATTGATTATCTTTGATTTTCTGACAGCGTTTAATGTTGCAAATTATTACCTTGAAGGACGGGTTAATGCGAGTCTGTCTTTAAACAACACTCACATGTATATATGTACAGTTCACTGAAAGCATTCCTGGCCACTGTAATCATTCCTTCTGTCCACACAGGTCCATGAGGACATCTGCTCCTAACGTCATTCCAGTGTGAGCCATGGGGGACAAAATCCACAATCCTCACCCTGTCCAAAAATGCATTCTGGAGTTCCTCTGAAGCTAGTATGAAGCTTCGGCAGTCTGAGGTACAGTATTTTGAATATGAAATTCCCAATGTGAGCGACTTATCCCACCACTGCACTGCAAAGAGGGAATTTGCAACTTTGTAAGACACCAACTTGATTTGGTTAACTCAGACTGCAGAAGCCTCATATTAACTTCAGCTGCCTATAGTATGCATTTTTGCACAATCAAGGACTAGAAAGGAATCTTTTGCAGCCAAAATGGACAGGGGGGAATAATTGCTGTTACCAATAATTCATACATATGTGAGCATTATTTTAACTTTAAAAGTGTGAGCCTATCCTTTAATTTAATTAAAAATTAATTTAATTAACGCAAAAATAAACAGAGGAGGAGTTAAACACAAAAACCTGATAAAAATGAAGACCGCCACTGCAGAAGTACAACAAAATAGGAAAATTAAATCTGGATTCTTAAACATTAGATCACTCCCACCCGAGCTGTATTAGTAAATGATCTAATATCAGATCCTCATATTGATATATTTAGTCTCACTGAAACCTGGCTGTGTCGTGGTGAATATATTAGCCTAAATGAATCCACTCTCACCAGTCATATTAATACTCACATTCCCCGAGGCACCGGCTGAGAAGTTGGAGTTACAGCCACTTCTATATTATGATTATCATTATTATTGTTATATTTAGTCTTATTAGTATTATTATCAGTGTTATTATTTAATTACTAGTTTTATTATTAGCCTCACTATTATAATACATCTTTATGTGATACCTGTATCACATGCCACCATGAGTTCTGTCCAAGGTTTCTACCTGTTAAAAGGGAGTTTTTCCTTGCCGCTGTGGCCAAGTGCTTGCTCATGGGGGAATGTTGGGTCTCTGTAAATATAATTATAAAGAGTACGGTCTAGACCTGCTCTATATGAAAAGTGCCCCGGGATAACCTCTCTTATGCTTTGGCGCTATATAAATAAAATTGAATTGAACTGAATTGAACTTCCTCCCATGTACAGGTACACCTCAACCCATGTACTGTATTTGTTGTCAGCAGCCTTGAGGAATTTCCAGTACTGCTATACATGGCCTGGTGTAAGTGCATATCTGTGTGTTTTTTTATTACCATCACAAACATATGCAAACACAAGTTAAGTTGAGAAAGTGCTTGAAGGCCCGTTTGTTTTCAGTTTTTGCCATGTTTTAATGAGAAATTCTCATCGGCTTTGACCTGGAGGTGATGAGTCATCCTGTGTGAGCCTGCCTAAACATGGGGCTATTTCCCACTGTGGTCATTTGTCCGCAGACATAACTGAGTTAAAAAAAAAAAAAAAAGAGATCCTGACTATTACATTTAGGCATTCTATTCTGATATATGTTCCTGTCGGAGAAATATACGAGAGCAGATTTTACTGCACTTACAAATCTCTCTCTCTGTTCTTTCAAATCTTGCCATGCCGACTGATTACAGCATGAATTTGTTTTGTCCTCATGCAATTCCTCTGTCATACATAAACCCTATTGATATCCGTATGTGTTCATCTGCGTGTGAGCTTGTGAAACCAAGAGGAACTCTGTCATTTATTTGTTTAGGACCCAAAAACAAGCTAAGCGTTGTCCAGTCGCGGGCCTCCAGCCAGAGTGCTTCCTTCATTCACCAGGCTTTATTGTTCTTCAGGCTCTCTCACCGCAGCAAGAGGATGTTGTCTATTTCTTGACTCTCTTACTGGCCCCTCTCGACACACACACATACACATACACATCCACGCGCACATAAAAAACAGACACTCACACACACACACACACACACACACACACACACAGTACACACAAACACACACCATTCATGTGGGAAAGAATGGGCCCAGTCTGGATTAGGCTATTCCCCTGCGTAACACTAGACAAGGCATTCAATATCTCTAGCTTTCTCTGTCCAAACAGTATCTTGGCAAAGACTGAGTGGAGGGCTGGAAAATCCCAGAGCTGCTGTTGAGTTTTTGGTGTGACCTACTCTTTCATTATAACGACTCTATAAATGCTTACAGACCCTCGACTTGGCCCATCCCGAGAAAGGCTTTCAAGAAAGACCCATTACACAAACACACAGACATTATGAACACATGTCACATCACAGTAAGCGCACACACAGCACCTCCACAAACAAACCCCTAAAAGAGGTGAAGATACAACAAAAAACACACACACAAACTATCTATTCTTCTCACTGTGTCCACTTTTCTCTTCAGGAGTCAGGCAGTGGCAGCTGGGAAAGAGACAGCTGGGACTTCTTAGTCTTGCTCCCCTGCCTCTATGCACTCATACACACATACACACACACACACACACACACACACACACACACACACACACACACACACACACACACACACACACACACACACACACACACACACACACACAGACACAAAAACATAATTTCTCATGCGTCCTGGAAAGAAAACTATCAGTGATGTGGGAGGAAGACGTGAAAAGAGGGGAGAGGTGGCAGCGAAAAAAAGCAGTTCAGTGAGTTTATAGGAAGACATCAAGCTTGATAGATTTTTTTTTCTGCATCTGTCGTTTCTGCAAAGACTGTGAGGCTAATAGAGGCCATCAAAGCACTCAGAGACCCTCACCTTGCTGTAGTGTTTCAGGCCACTTAACTCGTGGTCTGACCAGCCTTGGAAACTCACAGAAAGACAAATAAAAAGAGAAGCGAAAAATCATTTTTTTCCCCTCCACATCCCCTCCCATTTCCTTCCCTTCCTCTTACATCTGGAAAATCATCATCTGGCAGCTCACAGTGGAAGCAGCCGAAGTCAGTTTAGATACTGTCTGACTTTTCGCTCCCTCCTCCCCTCCTGTATCATTTTCCACTTTCACTTCAAAAGTTTCACCTCTTTACATGCTGTCTTTCTACTACTCACTTTTCTGTTGAAGTTTTTCTTGGAAAACGTTGTTGGCAAAGGTGTATTGCGTTTTGTTTCTCACCTATTATTTTCTTCCAATGTCCTTTTCTATTTTAAGAAAGTCATCAAAAACATGCCTCTATTTTCCCTTTACTCTCTCTTATCTTTACTTTTATATTTTGTGCTTTTGACATATACATATGTACATATGTGTATATATATATATATATATATATATATATATATATATATATATATATTTTATTTATTTATTTATTTTTTAAATTAATTTTTTTAAACTTATGTTGCACAGTAAAAAACAACAGTAAGGAACAGTAAAAAAGCTTTACAGAGAAATGTTACTGGATAAGATGAGTAACTTTAACATACTTGACATTGTGGGAAAAACATACAGTACACTCCTGCTGAAAGTTAGATGAGCCCATCAATACCACTCTGATGTCCGTACGCTAAATATGAAGCTACAGAGGATAATGCATAAACAACATGTTGTGATTTTACGGGGGGTTATCTGCCAAACTATTTCTTGGCAGGGTACATGAGGTTGCCTGGCAACCAGCTGAGACTCCAGGAAGCTAGTGCGGAAATGATCTGGCACATAACCCCTATAAAACCACAACTTTTTTTTTTTTTACACTTTGGATTATACACAGATTAAACGAAAAAATATAATGTGTTAATTAATGATCTTTGAAGGTGCTGGTGGACAGATTTTTAACCCTTCGACAGAATTAGGATAGGTGTCTCTCCCCGTTTCTATCCGTGTGCTAAGCTAAGCTAACTGGCTGCTGGCTGTAGCTTCATATTTAGGTTATAGACATGATAGTGGTATTGATCTTCTTCTCCTTTAACTGGGCAAGAAAGCAGATGAGCTTTTTATTTAAATGTCAAACTATACCTTTACAGCATGAATAATTGATTTTATTGACCGCTTGGCAAAAGCAGAACACTGATATCACAACTTTTTGCTGGGGTTGACATATTATTAAACAGTTGCCAATTTACACATTCAGTAGACAGGGAGCAACATTAGCATTCACAGGGAATTGTGTTTCTGTCCACCTGACAAATGTAAGGCCAATATTCATTCTGCTTTTAGCTCGGTTTTGCTCTCCACCAACTCCCAAGAAAAATATCTGACTATTTAGTTGCTAAATGTTCTGCTTTGTTCACCAGCAAGTTGCTAGCTTCTGTCTGTCTGCTGTTTGGTGTTGGGCAGGTAGTGCAAAGGTTATCAGAGCTTTTTTTGTTGTTGCTGTAAACAGAGCTTTTTTGCTCTAAGCAAGGTTGACTAGAGCAGTGGCATTGAACCAGATCAGTAAAGTTGAGGGTCGTAAAACCAAAACAACAAGCTAAAGGACGCTAAGCAGAGCTTTTGGGAACAGCAGAGCAGAGTTACAATTCTCTTTGGGTTTATCACTAAAAGCAACTCTTTTTACATTACATATAGAATAGTGCAGCACTTTTAAATTAACATGCGCTTTCTCATGGAATGCTGAAAAGGAAGAGAGTTCAAACAATATTTTGGAAAAAAAATACACAAATAAGGTGAAAATGTGAATCACAGCATTTAAAGAACATTTGGTGGGTTTGTTATTGTGTTTGGTGGGTTACTATATTTTATAAATGACAGTCAAAGTAGAATCCCCTTTGTCTTATTAAACTAGCAAACAAAAAAAAAAGCTTGCCGAAAAAAATCTGGATCACGTTCAAAATCCTGAGATAGAAATCCGATTGGCTGTAAGTTTGACAGTACTACTAGAAATTGTACACTTTGCTTTATGTCTTGTTAGGTAAAAACAAGTTCTCCATAGTTTAATTTCATGGCTGTGAGCTATAACAACAGCCCATTGTGTCCCTCTAACCAAAAATATGCCTGAATTTCTCCAGACATCTGTGACCTTTACAAGATGCAAGTCTGGTCACAGAAGATTAACTCCAATCAAACTGCTGTTGCTTCACTTTCTGTTCAGAAAAGTTTTGAGGCTTTTTTTTTTGCCGGGGAATGAGTGGCCATACATGGAGAGACACAATATTTAACAGCTGAGTGTATACATGTCAGTCCTTTTTAACAAAGAGGTCTCTCAAGGGATGGATTGAAGACTTGAGTTCATCAGCTCCTTGTCAAATACCGGGATCAGAAATACTCTCTTACTAATGGCAGTTGATGGCGGCTCCAAGAAAATCATGGGAAAGATTATTTTCTCATCAAATACAATCTAAATAAATTTTTAACAAGAACATACCACGTAAATAGCTAATTCCACTTCTTTTCCTCTTCTCTCCTTTAAAGGCAGTTGAGTATAATCATTATTCATCATAATTACTCATCTCCTTCTTTCCAGCCAATGTGTCTCGCTCAGCTCCCTCTGTTTTTGTTTGATTTGGCCAATGACGTGCTGTGAAAGCGATCCTTCCCAGTAAAGCCAGTCATGGTTGACCACTTTGACTCCCCTAACTAGAGCAAAGCAAAGCAGAGCAGCCACATCTGGCAAATGGTTCTCACATCTGGTTTGTGTATCAGCTCCTTGCACGGCCGTCTACCACAGAGTCTGATAGTATACCTCAGAGACATGAGATGAGATGAGCTATAGACACTCCGCTCCAGGGGAGACATGCAGAATGATGGGGAGTGAGTTCATCCTCAGAGGTCAGATAGACGAAGCAGGAAATGTCAGACAGTAAAACACCTGTATGTTTCACTGGGCTAAGAGCTTTCTAATGTTCTTTGCTTTTTAATGTGTTGCTGCAGTGCCTAGTCAGAGCAATAGAAGTTAAAAATCTTAGGTCTTATAGACTGTAATCTTCCACAAAGAAGTAAAGTAAGACAAAGTAAACCAAATTTGAAGGCCTTGGGTCTTCAAAGCAAGGTATTGGACTATTTAGCAATCGCAATAAACATAACTGAGACCAAACCAGTATCTTTAAAATCAAATGGGAGATTTGCTTAGATTTCCATATACTTTTTTGAAGATAAAGAATTGCACTGGTATAGTGATAAAATTTATCAGGCAGAAAGAAAGAAAGCAGCAGTTTACCAATGGAGTTTGGTCTTCATCTATGGTATCTGAAGAAATACATGCAATGTAATATCGCCCTCTTGTGTCAGACATATATTATGCACTCAAAGAACTATATCTTTTTACAAGGGTATTGGTAACTAATTTGGATTGAATTACATGTCAATTACCTCTAAATAATATATAGAAATTATTCAGAGGTTGTCTCTACATTTAATCCTTTCATGACGCCTTTAGCTTGTCCACTTGTCTAGCCTTTTACTATTTCTTCTAAATACACGACTGATACAACAGGCTTGACAGCTTTTTTATCTGTGTGTAGTCTTTAAAAGTCGTGTGCTAACAAGTCATACAAATGAAACATTGGTTGTATTGGTCATAATTAATTGATATTTTTTACCATGTAATTTGCTCATGATAAGTGACTCTAGAATCATAGAATACTTAACCTTTAACCATTTACAGCAAGGGGGAAAAAAGGGAAACGCATCTTTCTTACTCACCACGGGTTTTTTTTATCATGAACATTGGCCTAACAGTAGAGATGTCCATGCACAGTAAAATTGCACTTTCAACAAGCTACACACATTTTTCTCCATTATATTGAAATAAAAGATATTTTTAATTACACATGCATTTTAAGGACAACAGCTGAGAAACCAAACATATTTCATATGGATACTGTTTAGTACAAACCATTGCAGACTTAACTTCCAACTCAAGAAACCTGAGTATTTTCTATGGCTAAAACTCAGCACAGCCCCCCAGGTATCAGAGTGAAGTGGTCAAAGTCCACAAGCATTACTGTACTTGAATTTAGCTTTTATGACTTGTTATTACCAATATTAGCAGGAACACCTTGGATCTACTGGACTGGCGACTGCATTTTCATGGAAAACATCTCAGAAACGTGCAACAAATCATACTGATATAACAACCTCAACACATATACAATGGAACCTGATTAAATTTATCATACTGACAACAGTTTCCAATCAGTGTCATGGTAATATTAAGTTTAAGCAATACTACCTTTACCATAAATGGACATCTTGACTGTTTGGTAGAGCCCTCTAAAACTAAACTAAATGAAAAGCAAAAAATTTGGCAACATTGAGTTTTCTGCTGTTAACTTCCTAGAAGGAAGCTTCTTAATTCTGAAAAAAGCAGTGCACTCTGGGGACTTTTTTTGGCCCTGACATACTTCAATGGAGTGCTAAAGAGGGCTCAGTCAGGTTGAGTTAAAGGTACTACATGTTAGATTCAGAAAACCTTCGTTATTAATGACACTGGCGGCTGCTAAGGTAACTGCAGTCAGCATCCTGCTGCTCCCACTCTGTAGGTAGGTGCACACGAACATCCTGGGCATCGCCCAAAACAGTGATGCGACATACACGAGACTGAATGTGATTGACCGGCATCATGTTGATGAATGAGGTAACTAAAGTTACACTGTTATTATAGCTTGACTATAAATGATATTGGGAACTATAGACTCTCCAGCGCTAGCACAGCCCTAAAAGTGGGGATCGGTCGGCTATGCGAGACTATAGATTGACTAATGTTATAATTTTGTTAAATACGATTTATAAAGAATAATATGATTATAAGCTTGCTAGCTAGCACAATATAGGCTCGTTTAATGATACACTGACTGCATTTATATATGTCAGTGTTAGCTGGCTAGCCAGCTTTATCAGTCGCTGTTTGTCTACCTTCCGCCAAGAGGCTTGGCAATGTCAGCATAGCTAAATTTGCTGGATGACAACGCTAACAGTTAGTGAACTAGACAGAATATTATAAATAAGATGTGTTGTCACGCTTCATTATTGATGTGATAGTTTCCATCACAACTCTCATTTCGCTAAATTGATGAGCTAATGTTTCAGCCTAATAGAATATGCATTTTGTATTGTCAAGTAAAATTACAGTACTGAACGGGTCTGGCAGTGGGTTGAGACAACAATAATCCTGAACTAACATCAGTTATAAACAGCTGATAGGAGTGGGATGAGTAATGTTAGACTGGAGATAATGCACATAAAATCTACAAAGTAACAGGTTCTAAAGAAGAGACGTTTTGTTTTGTGCTGGGAGATGGTGGTTTGTTGACGTTAATGCACTCCATTTCTACACTAACGTTAGCTAGTGTTGCACACTGTTGGCGCTGTAGGGGTGCAAAAGAGAGGCATTTAGGTAAGGCACTTGGGAGCGAGCATGTGTGCAAATGTCAAATCCTTTGGATTTTCCCGGAAAATTTGTTCTTAGTCCGTCACATAGAAATAAGTCCACAGGCTGTCAATGTCAACTGAGAAAGTCAGGAAAGGTCAAATTTTTTAAGTTACGTTACTATCTGTTCACACATTGGCAATAAAAAAAAAGAAATTAATACATGTTAATTGTTTCACATTCTTACATATTGTACCTTTACGTACAACTAATTTTTCAACATTATATGACAACTCAAAATGTGCTCGACCAAAGGTCAAGAAGACAATCGAAGGGTTATATAAGGGCCAATAATGACCTCAACCAGTTCCTGCTTCTGATTGGTTATTATCTATTTGGATAATATGTAGTCGTTGGTACTTACTGTCAATTTAGATGGCTGTTAAATGTCTTATACTATTATGTTTCATTTTTGTACTTTTGAAGCAGAAAGTTTTAAACAATTCAAACAAAAAACAAGGACTGTGCAATTTTATTTACCTATGCATCAACTATGTGCTTGGACTCATTCCTAAAGTGGGCGTTTCTATTTCAAGAAATAGTAAGAGCCACGCTAACTACTGGTGACGTGTTTGTATTCTTTGTACGTGGGTATCTAATGTTTAAGAATAAGCTGGCTACACCCAATGCAGATGTCATTGGGTGTAGCCAGTCTGTCTCAGCGAGTGCACCAAATGACCTACTGTAGATTAAAATACTGCCTAACAACATTCAGATTAATTTTTACAGTTTTCAAACTCTCATTTTTTTCCTTTCTAAAACTGGTCTTTGCTTCTTTTACTTTGTGAACAACTGATTATACTGTATTAATCTATATGTCTGTCTTAAGTATCTATATCAAACTATCTATACAGTTCATCTATATGTCGAAACAAAAACACAACAAAACTAAATGACAACATGACAACTGCGCTACTTAGTTCAAATTTTTAATTTCATGCAAAAGAATTCCAATAATCATTTAAGTGATAAACTTTATACAATTTTTACATTTTTTCTTAAAAGTATTGTCAACATAATAAGACGGTTCTGACATTGTGTTATCTCTCCATAAACGTCTAAACCGACTCAAGCATTCAGTCATTCTCTGAACCAATGTTGATCTCAATTGAATTACAATCTACCGCGTACCGTACATTTTGTTCAACAAGAGGCTCTGGCACAGTATCTGAATGCACCATGCAGTCTTGTTTAGGCAAACAGCAGGGGCAGTGATAATATTTGATTTCTCTGTGGCAGAGCTCCTTTCTCATTCCAATAAAAGACACATTTTTTATTTGGTATCAAAGCAAAACTTATTTGGACCTGGATACAGGAAACATACAGCAAAATAAATTATTCTTTCATCATGTTCCCCATCATTATTTGGGTAAACTCAATTACTTGAGACACTGCATAATACACCTGTGCAGCACAGCCGAATTACAGCCAAGATTTTCCTGCTTTTGAAACAAATTGCAAGATTGGCCAAAAAATAACACTTTTTAAGCATGTTTGGATCAAAGGTTGCTGGGTATTCCATGTTATTACTGTAATGCAACTGTTTGCATTTTTAACAAGTTTGTTAAACGTAGTTGAGTATTCCTAAAACGATTGTGTTAGTACATTTAGATGAATCCTTAACAAGACTTCAGTTTTTAATTTCACCTAAAACAGATGAGACTCACTGCTGGCCTGTTGAAGGTTCATTAGAAGTCAAATGTAAAGGGTTTCGGCTAAAACAAAGTACACTTAACAAAAGCACAAAATAAGAGAAAATAGAGATCTGTGAAAATAAAACTAAGTTGCTACAATAAATGCATTTTCTATTCAATTTGTAAAACCACGACCCATTCTTTCAAGAGCAGGCTTTAGTGCAAAATCTCATTTTGTTCCCCAGCTTCAGAGGGGTCAGAGGTCAATTAGCTCTGGAGCTGATAGGGATTTAGTGAGGAGCTCAAGGACACTTCAGGGTGGAGGGTTCTTGATCTGACTGACTGACTGAGAGAGAAGTTAGCACTTCCCATTCTGCACAGGCAGGTTAAACTAACACCAATGTGACTCACAAGCTTCACTAGCCGTACCCTGGTCTTATTAAACTGCTGTCAATGATTTTGCATAGTGCAAATTAATTTCAATGTTGTGGGGACTCTTAGAAAAGGCCATTCACTTGAAATATTCAAACTGCCGTCGTGCTGTGCCCGTCAAAGATTTGCCCGAACTTAAGGAAAGGCAGTAGGACAGAATGATTTTAGCGCTTTTTTCCTTTCAAGCTTGAAATTACACGAAAAATAGAGACTACTGTATTCACAAAACACAAATGCTTTATTTGTGTTTTTAAGACCCTTGTAGTAAACTTACAAAATACAACTGTCTAAGAACATATCTTAGAACTTTGTACATTACTGGCGACGAATAGCAACTATTCCACCATGAGGAATATCACTAATGTACAGCACCATTTAAAATTATGTTCACTGTGGATATCAAAGTTCTGAAAGGCGGGAAGCGGGGAGGAAAATACCATAGGGAATATACATAGGGAAAATACCAGATATGGACAAAACAGTGGTCCGATGCATTTTGAATATATTTTTAAAATTAGATTTGTCCTGTTTAACCCTCCGACAGCTTGGCTGGTATTGTTTTCATCCACCTTGTGAGGCTGTGTGTGTGTGTCATCGTGGCAAAATGTGGTCCTGGAGACACCCACTGTAGTGGGAACTACCACAGAGGCGGTTTTGAATACTTTGCTGTCTGTCTGTGGACAGATTTTGTAACTGCAATAGCGTCACAATCGTGCAAATGCAGTGTGTCGTTTAGATCAACAAGAAGGCCTGGAAGAATTCATAGATGGGTGTGGTCCAAGCAAGGGCGCTGGAAGTAGGGGGATGGAAGTAGGGAAGGGCCCACTGGCCTCCCACTTTGCGCCCCTGGCCCACGTTCGTTTTAAGTCGCAAATCGCTGTATCCCTGCTTCGATCGTTCCCGTCCCCTTTAAGACATTAGGTAAAACTACAGACTACCTTGCAATGGGATGACATGGTAAGGCATACTGAATAAATCTGGCACAGTTCACCTGTTTCGCCAGACTCACTTCTCTCATGGTGTGTCCTCCAATGCACCATACACAGCCATTTGGCATTGCGGCTGGTGTGATCCTATCGCAAGATGGTCTCTAGTTAAGACTGTTACTAGTTACGTTAGCTTATGCAATGAGAACATATTGAGATCGACATCAACCAATTGTTCCTGGTAGAGCAAAGAGACTCTGTTGCTTTGACATTTTAGCGACATAATTTTAAAATTATTAGAGAAAATAAAAATGTATTGTTTACACAATAACAATGTGGTCACAGTCTATCAGGGACATTTGGACGACATTAGTCTCTATGATCTCATCACTTGGGAGGTAAAGTCACCAGAGACCAGAAAACCGTTGGTTCATTTTTCTAAGAACACTAAGATGAAATCTTTTTAAAACATACTCAAATATAATTTTGCCCGAATCTTGAGGTTTGTAAGAGCATTTTGGGGTTTAAAGAGAGCAGAAGGCCTCATTATTTTCCTGGCAGCATGTGTGTGTGTGTGTTTGTGTGTGTGTTTTGTGTGTTTTTTGTGTTTTGTGTGTGTGTGTGTAGCGAGTTGGTTGGTTGGGCTCTTAGGCTGTCTTCTTACAGACATGGATGAAGTAGCAGGGAGCCTGGGTCTGGCCTTGGACATACGCCTTGAAATCTCCATAGACGCTGTGCTCCATTTTGCCGTTGAAGGCCTCGTTCAGCAACCCTTTGAAGCTCTCCAGGCGGTGGGGGTAGTAGGACAGACGAAATTTACTAGGAAGGATAAATAGAGTACAAACGCGTTATTATTCCGGCAGCCAATCAAAAAATATACTTTTTACCGTGTCTAACATGTCCAGGAGTGGAGTCCATCGACCTCGACTGTTTTGGATTTCAGAGAACAAGATTACAGAGTTTTCGCAGTGAAACAACAACCCACCCTGTCGGAACCAAAAATTTCACACAGCCTTTGGGCAAATATTCTCTAATATCAGTTTTTTCGGTCCTGAGGATTTGCCGCTCTTTTGTGCGTTATGTGACAGTGAACTGCAGATATTTGGGTTATGGACTTATGGTCAGAAAGAGAAGCAATTTTAAGAAGTCAGCCTGGATTTTAGGGAACTGTGATGGGCAGTTTTTTTTTGGTATTTTTAGACCAAATGACAATTTAATTTATCAAGAAAATAACTGTCAGATTAATGGATAGTGTCACTTTTCAAAGCTCTGAGCAGATTGACCTGGCCTACCTGACTTCAGGAAGATTCTGAAGGATGGCCTGGGGCACGTGGATAGTGTAGTCCAGAGTGATCATATGGGGCTTACTGTTGACCCACAGCACCGAGGTGGAGATGTCCTGAGTAAGATCACTCTGCAACCCAACACACACGCACACGTTTATACAGCACGCTGGCGAGTACAAGACAACACAGAATGCTTCCCACAACTTTTCACCTCCTCGTCAATAATGTCCAAATGTGAGGACAACTGAAGCCTGGTTAGAAGGGACACAACGACACCAGGACGTTGCTATTACTGTTATGGAGTAGAGAGTTGGACCATGAGAGCAGACTGGAATTATGGGAGTATCAGAAGTGGATTTTGCTCCACCATGTGACTGTTGACTTAGTATTTATTTCTAGGCCCTACCAGCTGGATAGTTCCAACTTTAGCTGGATTAAAGAATATGGTACTTGTTATGAAGAAAATTGCTTAAGTCAAATATGGCTCCTTGCTGTTGGCACCGGCTGTTATGCCTTTGTCTGTTACGTATATATGAGCTTTAGCCAAAAGGCTGGATAGTAAATTGCAGGACTGGTTTTTTATCTAAGGTTCAGATGTCCAAATCAAAATCAAAGTTTTTATGTAACAGAAAAAAAAATAAATAAATGAAAAGGCAAAATCTCTCGGGGAATTACTGTAGGACTGTTGTATGATGATCCATACCGATCAATGTGCATTTCACCAGCAAGGTAATGCTACACATCATTTTTGTCAGCACTATGTCCACACTTCTCATTTTTCCATCTTCCTAGACGACTTTTCTCTCTCAGTACTCCTGACATTATCTGTTTTTCTCCCTACTTGCAAAAATAGTCTTAAAACTTGACAAATTTCATGCACATTTCCTGCTGTTTCTCCGGTGCCAGTTGCTTCTCAAAATCTCACAATATCCGTCAGGCTTTGACTAGAGATTTAGGTCTTAAACTCAGCTGCTGCTAGGGATGGTGTAAGTAAACCATTCATAAACAATACTTTCTGTAAAACCCCTCTTATCAAAGAGCAAGATAGTGCAGAAGTTTAGCTTTTTTTTTTTTTGACCCTCAGGCTGATGGTTTTGGTTTTCTTTGATTTCTCTTAATAGTCTCTTACAAGCCTGCCAGCGTTTCACTTTTCTTCATCAATCATTCCAAAATGCATCCATGTCATTCTATAGTCTGTTTATCATCTAATTAAATTAAATAAGGACAGCTAAGGAAAAATAAGGGCAACTAAACAGTCAAATTGAAAAAAAAAAAAGATGATAAAGAGGCTTCATGCTAAGTGGGTAGCTGACAGTTCCTGTCAACATCGCCACGACAGAAGTTATAACTCTGATCATTAACAGTCAGCTCACATTATACTGATTATGATCTGAATTGTTACATACTTTACATGATAAATCAGAAAGCTGGATACAGGGGATAAGGTTCAATAGGTTATACAATGGACACAAGTCAAATTGCACCCTCTGGAAAAAAAAATAAAAAAAATAAAAAACTGCTCCTACCTCAGTTAATTTCATATCTCAGCTTATTGCAGATACAGTAGGGTCCATAAGTATTTGGGCAGTGACACAGTTTTCGTAATTTTGCCTCTGTACACCACCACGATGAATTTGAAACAAAGCCATCAGCAGGTTTGTTTTGTTTTTTCAGCCTAAAGATGGCTTCCTTCATTTGCATCAACACATATTTGGAACGCATATTGAGAGTTCCCATGTACAGCTACCAAAGGCAAATTCAACCCTTGGAATCAACTCCAGATCTTTTATCTTCTTAATTTGTCATGAATTACCGTGGGAACAGGCCACACCAGGCCATGAAACTGTTTGTGAGTCAATTGTCCGGTTACTTCTGAGCCTCTAAAAATGAGGGACTACGTATGAAAATGGCTGTAATTTCTGAACAGTTAATTTGATATTTTTGTGGAACACCCTGAATGAAAGCTGAAAGTCTACGCTTCAATCACATCCACTTTGGTGGTGTACAGTGGCAAAATTTTCGAAAACTGTGTCACTGTCCAATTACTTATGTACCTAACTGTATATCATATCAGCGTATATGTTGACCAATAAGTACAGTTCCAGTTGGGCTATAGTACCTTGTAGTAGATATTTTTGCCTTTTGGCGCCCTCCCAGTCTCCAGAATGTAGTCATAGTTACGGTGGTCAATGATGAGGATCCCACCTGGTCTGACCATACTGGCAATGTTCTGAAGGGCCAGCTTTTGGTCACTCTGGTCCCCTGAAAGCAATTAAACATCATTAGTATGATCAATTACAAATTAGGAGAATGGTCCTCAAAAAACATCCTTGGAATAAGAGATTATGTCGGCAGCTTGACATTAGGTTTTGGAGACAAGTCGGAAAATACCGTAAACATCAGCTCGAGGACAGATTACGTTTGGGTTGGGATAGCGTGGAATGAATCCCAGAAGTCTTTGATTCTTAATGTGAAGTGAGAAGTAATTGGAACATTAAGGAGACACTTGAATCCACGTGAAGACCTGTTTTTTGCAGAACTCCCGTGGTGTTATGTTTTAACCTGCTGCAGTGATGCAAAAGTGTACTCCAGGGTGTGTCAGTGGACTGTGACATCACTGATAAGTGTAGTCAAAGGTGCAACAGGCTCAAAAGTTGCTGACACATCTATGTGTCAGTGAAATTTCAATCACAAACCATTAAATCAATAATCCAGATAATAGATCTGGATCTTACCAACTAAATTCTAAAGCAATATGAAAGAAGGTGACTTGAAAAACTGCTCATTTCCAAAAAAAAAAATATGAAGGCTGCATCACTTTATCCGTGACAGTATGTACCTTTAAAGTCTGGTAAATGGGCAAAGGAGTTGCCAAGGCAGATAACAGCATCAAAGCCAGCCCCTGGTTTCTGTATATCTTCTGATAATGTCAGCCAGTTGGCCTCTTCAATAACTGCGGGTAAGAAAAAAACAAAAAGGCCAAAGGAAAAAAAGGGAAAAAACATATAAAGACGTCACCTGAGGAACACTGCAGGAATTTGATTCCATCTGAGAAAACACTGATGTAAAATAATCAAATAAAGGCAACAGTGTATATAACTTTCAAATGTTTCCAACGTTCAAACATCACAACTCAATCTTAACAAAAAAAAAAACATCATACCCCACTGATCAAAAGCTGGTTCTTTTCTTCTCTCCCATCTCGCCTTCAGTGCATACTTGAGCATTTTGTCGCTGGCATCCACGCTCACCATATTGAACCCCTCCTCCACCAACATGATGGAGTCAACTCTACAATATAAAATATAAATCCTCTGTAAGCACAAGTTCTGTGCAAAAAAAAAAACAGCCTAACCTCACAAGCTCAGCTAAAAACAAAGACACTTCTTTGTACTACAGCAGAGCGACACAAGCGTTTATGAAATGTTTAGCAATGGTGACTTTATCTACTGATTTTATTGATTCTTTTCTTTGAGGAAATATCATTTTCCCAATAGGATTTAATGTTGCATCAAGAGCATAAGTGAATTCTAGATTAAGATTAAAACAAACAAACAAAAAAAACAACAAACATATTTCCTGCCCTTCAAATTTAACAACAAGTGAGTTTGTTATTGCTGAGTGGGTGCGAACCCTTCCATGTCTAACCAGTCTGACCGAGTCTGAATAAGAAAGAATCATACTGGAGGTGCTTTAGTCTAACACACACTGTTTGCTCCCTGGCTGGTAACAACAGACAATATTCAACCATTGATGACAGCCAAGAAATGCTCTCATCTACCCAAAATAAAAAATACAGTGAGCGTGTTATCATACCACAGACAGGAATTGATCTTAATGTTTTACAGGTTATAGTTGTGAAAGTTTGTTTAGAGAACCTGGCAGAATAACATGAACCAAGGCCAAAACACAGTCTGGACTGAGGCTGGTGGCTTTTGCCTGGACTCCACTTGAAGTGGTGAAATGACAAACAAAAATGTTAAACAACAGTCAACAACTACAGACAAATTCAAACAATAAAATCAGTTAAAGTTAAAAAAAAATAAATAAATAAGCAAGAGTAACACAGGAGTGGAATTCAATGGACAATGACCTAAAAAAAAAAATGTAGTACACTGTAATCATTAACAAGTGGGTAACACACAACTGCAAACTGCAAATAAACTGTGACTGCACAGTGACTAGTGCAGGGTACAATTGTACGATTTCAGCTCAAGTTAAACCTCATGCTTGAGGTTTAATTCAGCATTTTTTACAAGTTCAGATTGACTTGCAATTGCGTAACATAATAAATCTCAGGAAAAAAAACAAAAGCAGCAGATAAAAAAAAAAAAAAATCCTCTGCGGTTCAAACCGAGGTAATTATAGAATAAATCACAATCTGTAAGTTCTTCTTCTTGCATAAGTTGCCTCTAACTCTGATGACAGAACAACTGGAAAGCCTGGCATCACACGCACACTTAGCCAAAAATAGCAGGGCCATTTGTAGCCTCATTCCACTATGATCGTGTTTACATCGCCCCAGATGGTCCTGCTACTGAGATACACTGCTACTGTGGAATGGGGTCAAAGTCAGTGTTCTGATTTTCTCCATATTATATCTCAGCACTTGTTTGGTGTAACATCCTGCAGTAAATGATAATGCTGCATCTCCTGCACAATTTCTCCGAGTTAAAAATGGCCAGCTGAGGTTAACAGAGAGGCTTAGCAGACAGGTTAAAGTCTGATGTCCCCTTTTGCGAGTTCAGCCTCGTTGCTGCCCCGGGTCCCGCGTACGCTATCTGTGGAAGTGGAAACAAACCGCAGGGAACCAGTCGAAACTCACTGCAGCTGCCTAGCCCCAGCTTATCAGCCACTGGACCCTACATCGGCACAGGTGACACTCAGCAGCTAGCTTCCAGCTGGACAAAAAGTAAAAGTGCATTACCCATTCAGTAGCCCCATGTGGATCACAACAAGCTTCAAATGTGGGTGACTACTGATAAACCTCCTAAAAAGAAGAAAATGTACAAGGGGCTGAATAACAACACTGGCACCTTTGAAGTTTTTGTTTCTGCCACATGAGCCTTCTTAGTTATTACATGAATACACATTTGATAAACGGTGTAAACTCATGGCCCCAGCCCCAGGCTGCTGCTGGGGGCAGGAACTGGTACATTGGCTTGTGCAACTCTGCACTTTCTTTCATTATTCTCTGGCTTAATCCGGATTTTGTTCAGAGGTAATAGGGTCGGCGGGTTGGAATTCCAGGAAAGTCAAACTAACCTATTCTTCTGTAAAGATAACTGACTTACAAAAATGACATATTTTTTCATAGTTTACAATATTAAAGAATCACAACCTGTACATGGCGAAATGAAAATGAAATAAGAAATCCAGGTCTTTAATCTACTGCCGGATTCTTAAATGCTCCTATCAATACGTGGCAATATTCACAACTTGCAAAATGACCTCCATAAATACAGTGTGCACCTCAGGCTGGTCACACCCTTTCACAAACCTGGAAGGTAATGGTGGTAACCAAATCTTAATCAGCAGCTCTCTAAATGAAAATGCATACCTCTTAGAGGGATTGTGTATCTGTCTTCGTTCAGGGAGACTCAGTAGACATTTCAGTACATGTTAGCCGATGCATATATTTGCACCTTTTACAACGGGATCATCTGTTTTACCCCATTCGCGATAAGCCGAATGTGCGGAACAAAGGCGACATTTTATTTAAGCACTGTATACCTGGAGGTAAGGACCAACACCGAATTGAAGATTGGATGCTACAGGGTTAGGAAAAATATGACGGTTTCAACCAGGTGCGTTACTTTTGCTGATGTACAAGGATATATATTAAATTGAGGTAACTTTAAATGGAGTTTGATGAGACGTTCACTGCCACACCGGACGAACCCTTCGAAAATGTGCCAGTGTGAAACTGCTGAGTCGGCCTGACATTACCCGGTTCCGCAGGCTACATCCAGCACTCTCCGAACCCCGTGCTCTTTCAGCAACGACACCACCCAGCTTTTGTACTCCTGCGTCCTACTCTGCGTGTCGCCGATGTACAGCTGCCAGACTTTCGCTGCTTTGCCGTCGGCATACTGATCAGGGAGACCCTCGGCGGCCACACCGAGAGAGCGGGTCCTAAACACGCTGTCGACCGACATGCTGCTGCCTGTGCCTGCCAGAAGCGTGCTCTCGGAGGTTACACTGCGAACCAAGGAGGTGTCCGGCTAACGGGTTGCTTTAAATGCGTGTGGGCTACTCGTCTGGCATGTACTCTCGCCACATGCTAGCCCGGATTTCGGTTGTTATTATTTATATGAGCAGGGCAGGTGGGGAAACTTTAACCCAATGACACTGTGCCGTGGACTGACGCCTACCATCCGATTGGATGAAGCGAAGGGGGACGTCCTCCATTTTCGCGTTGACGTCAGCAGACGCACCGGACGTTGAATCGGTATTAATGTTTTGACCTTATATGTGCCTCCCAGGATAGTTTTGCCACTATACTGCATTATAATATAAAGTATAGTATAAATATATATATTAAAAATAAACTTTAGGTAGAAAGGTAATGGTGTGGGTTAGGTGTAGTGGCTTGTTTGAGGTTCGAGGTCCGCCAGACTGCTCAGCAAAGCAGAGTTTGTAGGCAGCCCAAGAAGAAGGCGTTGCCTGTCAGGCTTTGTTCAGGGAACAAAACCCAAAGCGAGGAAGGGTGGTGCAGCTCAGACATTTCATCATTTTTCATTTCATCATGCAGCCTGGACACATTGCTGATGAAACATATGTATGTAAAGCTATTAAAAAATAGTAATGATAATTGTTAATATCATTATTATGAGTATTTCTTTGCAATTTTATGCAACAACAACCATAATAATTCATTGTGCAGCACTTACCTAAATGCCTAATGCATATATGATGATTCAAGAAATCATGAAAAGCAATTTTAACAAAAAACATTGCCCACTCATTTGAAAAAATACAGATTAGATAAAATAAAATATGGGCAACATAAAAGAAAACTCTGAGAAGCGGTCTACAATACACACATGGCAAATACACACTGCTCTTCTTCCTTGTTTTCTTTTTCATTTTCTGTTTTTCCTTTTCTTTTTTTTTTCTTTTTTTTTGTCACCTGCCCTCCCAAAACGTGAACTCCTCCTGTTGTGATTGGCTGATGAAGTTCACAAAGAACCATATATAGTACAGGTGAGGTTATGTCAGCCACAACCGGTGCCAGCCAGGCTAGGTTTGTACCACCCAGTCTTATCAACACTACACTCCTACTTTACAATAAGCTTGTCTCAGCCACAAACCCACACACACAAACACACACACAAACACACACGCTTATTTTCAAGAGATCATCAGCAAAGGCGGATATAGGTCACATACAAGTCCACAATAGGGTCCACCAATAATAGCTGTAAAGATAAACACAAAGCAGTTTTTCCGACTCCATCTCCTCTGCTTTGTGTAACAGGGTAAACTGGGCACACAGGCGTATTTAATGCATGTGTATGTGTGTGAGAAAATATGTGTATAAGTAGACTTACATGTAGTTGTAGGAAAAAGTTTGGGGCACTCTCCTACTTGTGAGCTGTAAGTCAAGCAATTAAGCAACTGAGCCTTATGCCTTTGGAGGCCTGGTGAAATTGTTATTTTATTCTATCTATTAATTTGCACTCAAACAAAACGTTATAGCATGCTACAATTAAAACGTCCTAAATAAATAATAAATATGAAAGAAGAATATGACTTATTTTGGCAGGAAATTGTCCAACTTAAGCACCTGACCTCAGTCCAATGGAGCATGCATTTTATTTGCAGACTGAGCCAGACTGAAGTTTAATGAGTTTCTATCCGAGAGTTTTGAGAGTGTGTTATATAATGTGTTATCTATCTATCTATCTATATAAGTATATATATATATATATATATATATATATATATATATATATATATATATATACATATACATATACATATACATATATAAATTAATGTTAATAAACAAACATATGTTTGTATATTTGTTTGTTTATTAACAGCCTTGGTCTTTTCTTACTGAAACTGCCGGGATTTCTTTTCAAAACACTCTCATCTGGAGTGAGAGTGGAGTCGTTTCTGGGAGAGAATAGGAAACAGACTTATATAGACCCGAGCACTGAATGAGATAAGAGCAGCATTCAGTGATGTTCAAAGTTTCCCCTCTTGCTCGAATAGATTACGTGGACTTTACACATGGCATTTTATGATTCATCTCAGAGCCGATTTGATTAACTATTAATCTCGTGTGAAATTAAGTTAACCCCTGTTAGTTACCAGTTAACTTAAGTGGCCATATTAATAGGCAACGATCTTTAGTGAACTCTCTGTTTCTGGCACTATGACGAGTGGCTGTTCTGCTGTAGCTGACAGGGAGCAACTGGTTATTGGTGGTTGGTTAGGAGCCAATCAGTAAAATATATCTCTATAGTAACATCTAAAGGCTAGTGGCAGCCTCCACTTCTCATTTTCCACAGGAGGAGTGATAGTATCATATACATTACCAGACACTTATATCTGCTTTCAACCACATTATAGTGTGTTATAACCTGCTTATGACATGTTTTTATGCTGGTTATAAATGATAAATAGGGGGACTCGAAGTGTTACTGCAGTCTCTTCAACAGAACAGTAGATGGCACTCTAGGCGAAGGAATGATGACAAAAATGATGTGAATGAATGACCTCAGATTTTAATTGCATAACATCACATTAATGATCACAAAATGACACGTGAAGTCAGGCTCTGGTGTTCCATATCAAAGACCATTTTCACTCTTTTACTGTTCCATGCATTTACACACATATGAATGGTTACTTTATTTATTTTATTTTTTTTAAAGCCAGTGTTGAAAAGAACACAGCACATTTACTCAGGTATTGTATACAAAATTTTAGGGAACTGGCACTTTCCTCAAGGATTTCCAGTTTATGAGATTTGTCCTCTCCTCAGGTCCATTTCAGAGGGACATAGTATACTTTTTACTCAGCTGGTGTACATTTATCTGAGAGTTTCACTTTATAGTTGCTTTGCAGATGAACATTCTACTTACAAAATGCTTGCTAAGGTCATAAAATGAGAACATTCATGATATTATAACTACCCAGCAGTATATCAAAATGACCTCTCAGGTCCACTTGGAAACACCCACAACATTGAAATATTCGCTGTATATTACATTTACATTAAATTGCTTACATTTATAGTCATGCACTTAACCCAAATAAAATTATGAGTTGACTTTTGAATTGTGTTTTCCCTTTATCGCTGCTTTTTATTATGTAATTATGCATATAAGAAAATGATAGGCTAAATCCATTCATACTAGCCTACATGTTTTTTAAACGTATTCATATTAACATATTTCCTTCAACCTTAAAACAGTTCACGATATGCAACTCCCCCAAACTATAAGTGTCAAAAGGCCAGTGGAATCAGTGATAACACTAAATATTGTCCATAGGAGCAGCAGCAATAGACTGATTGGAGTTTTGTTCTCTTCGCTTCTGACGCTTAACAACATAAAGCCTTACCACAATTATAACCACTACCACAGCCACAGGTACAAAAATCAATATCCAGAGAAAACCCCCAGCAGCTACTGGATAAGTCGTCTGAGTACTATTATTGGCAGTGGGATTAACAGAACCTTCGGTGACAGGAGTTGTGATGTTAAAACTCTCACTCGACTCTGCTTTGATGGATTTTGAATCGTCCAGAGGTATTTTTACACAGTCCATCTCTACACATTCATCAATCGCCACACAGACGTTACCATTCTGTATATAGCCATCAGCACAGGTGCATGCAATATCACTGGTTCCTTCACATACCATAGGACATGTCGGTTTGTCACAGTGCAATTTGCACTGTTTCCTGTCATTTCTGTCTGCTATATATCCTTGGAAACAAGAGCATTCATAACCTCCTTTTACATCCTTGCAATCATGCTGACAAGGGCCTGTTGAGCAGCCTTCAGAGCTTTGGAAAAAAATGGGATCTGATAATTCTTGTGCCTGGCATGCATCTTTGTGCTTTGTTCTGCACAGATATCCATCAGTCCTGTCCGAGCACAGTCGCTCTGTCCACTTTTGATCGTTTGAAAGTGACACGCAGCGTGGAGAGCAGACTTTAAAGCTGTCTTTCCAGGTGCTGAGGGATGGAATAAAGCTCCTGTGTGGGCTACCAGAGGTCCACTCATAGCCTCTGAGTGGAGCTGAAAGGTTGCTACAGGCGCCAGCTGGTAAACGCAGTCCGATCCAGAAGTCTCCAAACAATTCCTGACTCAAAGTATCAAGGATGCTCTCATCTGTCTCATAATGAAGTGTCATTATTTCTCCATTCCTTTCACGGCATGCTTCCTCAGCTGCTTTAAAATCCACTCTGTCTTGGTTAATAGTTATGCAGTCGTTGCCAGTACAAATAGGCCTACAAGTGCCAGTCTGTTTCATGCAAAATCCAGTCTTAAGAGACAATAAAAAAATAACTGACATTAAAATAATCAATGTCATTGTCAGTTTCAAGCAGGCCATGATGTTGTGCAGTAGATCATCCTATAGTGTCGGCTGGCTAGAGTAATGGGCAATTTAAAGCCTCTGGGTACCTACTAAGGAAGGAACACCCATCGGGACAATGACAGAGTTAAAGACGGGAAGGAAATGAGATAAAGTTAGACTACTGTTTTTTTCCAAGGTTAGTGAAGGCAGTATAGCTGTAATGCATATACAGGAACAAAAACATATTTCAGAACAAACTATTTATTTTATTTTTATCTTAGAGCATTGCTTTATCTTTATACAACATACGCTGCTTTGATACTCTGGTGTACATGTATTCAGCATAATCAGATGTGCAAACTCCTTTCAGCAAGTAAATTGTGTTTAGTCGGTTTGTGTATAAATACCCCTCTGTGGCAGTGGTGGAAACTAACTGAGTACATTCACTTAAGTACTGTATTTTAGTACAATTCTGAGGTACTTTACTTGAGTATTTCCAATTCATGCTACTTCATTTTTCATTACATTTCAGATGCAAATATTGTACTTTTTAACCTATTTAATAAACAGCTATTGTTGTTAGATTAAGATTTTCCAGACACAAAATTTGATAAAATATGATGCACTGTTATAGGTTAAACTACTCAGCTGTATATGAAGCAGTTAAAATTAGCCTAATCTAAACCAGCTACAGCATTACCGCTTACTTTTTAATGCATCAATGATAACGGTCCAATCCTATAATAATATAACAATCACAGGGGGAATTCTCCCCAACAAGCCCTTTCACTTGTAATGTAGTATTATTATAGTTGCCGCTTTTACTTAAGTAGAAGATCAGAATAATTTTTCCCTCCACCACTTTATTAAATTAAAGGATGACACACACTGTATCCTAATACAATGCAGTATAATGCAGGAAAGACAACATGCTGCATGGGCCAGGAGGTAATCGCAGGTTTAGTGAACAGGAGTACATACATTTTTCAAACATGGATACTGGTTAAATAGCAGAAAAAAATGGCCAGTAATGACAAGACGAGTTACAAAAGAAGCTTGCTGATCCTCCTCTCAGCTTAGAACATATCTAAATTTGAACCATGCCAGTAGAATAGCAGGCACCACCCAGGCCAAACTATATCAGCTCTCTATACACAATCACTCACATCATGCAGGGCCCCTCACGTCAGCCTTATGACAAGACTTTTGCTCCTACAACACCTGCACATATTTGCACTTCGTGCACAGCCACATTTACAGTACTTTTCTCCTTTTTTTCTCACCCAACATGCCTCTACTCCATAATCACAGACTGAGGAACATAAATCTTTTTTTGCCCCTGATTTGTGATTTGATATGTAATAATTTGATAACAACACATAGCCTAACCTGCAGAGGTTGCAAAAACATAAATTAGATAAATAAACACAATGATCCGTCTGGACAGTCTTCTCCTTAACTGTCAGGTCATAGGTCATCAGTCAAGATGGACTCGTATAGTTTCTCTAAACGTGGATCCAGACCAGAAGACACCCAACAGTAGCCGTCCGTAGTAGCGTTTTTCTTGGCTTCTTTTTTGGAGCGACTGCATCGAAAAATTGCGATAGCCAAAGTCACCGCGACCAGCACGAGCAGGGGGATGACTGAACCGAGGACGCAGACCATTATCCTGTAATCGAAAGTCTTCGCCAAACTTTTCGCCGTGGAAGTGTTGCTCTCCTGACCACTGAGCGTAACGTTCACCAGGTCCGGAAGCGGCGGGTCAGTGTGAGGGGACTGGTGCTGGAGCTCAGCCGCGGCTCTGGTTAAGGACACAGTGGAGTTCTCTTGTGTGTCCTCGCCAGCGTTGTCGTCCCACGAAGCAGCTGATGTTTGTGTCACATCTGGAGCGCAAGTCGACCCGTCGGGCTCCAGGTAGAAGCCCTGCGGGCACGTGCACGAGAAGCTGCCTATGGTATTGATGCATATGAACTGGCAGCGATTAGTGAGGCACTCATTTATGTCAACGCACGAGTAGCCGTCCTGGGATAAAGTGAAGCCCTCATTGCAGTAACAGGAGAAGGATCCCATATTGTTTAAGCAGCTGTGCTCACATCTCGATTGTGCGCACTCATCCACATCACTACATCTACCATAGATCATTTCGTAGCCATCTTTACACGCACACGTGTAACTGCCCGGCGTATTTACGCACAAGTGGTCCTCACAGGCTTGTGACTGGCACTCATCAACGTCAGAGCAGTTGCGCTGGTTTTCATCCAGTTTGAACCCATCTGCACATTTGCAGGAGTGTCCGGACTCCCCCAATACGCACTGATGCTCACAGGTGTCAGCGCCGCACAAGTCTTTTATCCTGCAAGAGAGTCCATCCTCATCCAGGTCGTAACCTTCTCTGCAAAAGCATCGAACTTCGTCCGCGTCCCGACGGCACAAATCTTCGCATCCGCCGTTGTTGATCGTGCAGCTTCGCTCTCCTGTGTTGCAAAATGGACCTGGGGCTGTCCACCGATAGAAGTCGTCCGCCCCCATACACACAGAGTAGTGAAGCTGTTGGTCACTGCATAAAATATTAGCATATGTTCCGATTGGAAATAACTTCATTACACTTCTTTGTGGCTTTTCTGAGAAGGGCGGTGTGTAGGTTATTTGTCCAGGCCCCAGGAGAGCCAAAGGTTTGCACATTCCCTTAAAATAAAACTTACATACATAAAAAGCAGGGCTTTTGCACGGTACAGCAACCCATTTCAGTTGATTCTGACCAAATATAGTGTAGTTAGCCCTTACACATCTGTCCTCTGTGCAGGTGGGGATGGGTTCTTCTCCCCAGTTGGAGTACTGGGAATCTCCCTCCCCAGATACCCACTTAAACCCCCTGAGAGTCTTTTCAGCGAATACACAGTTGCCTTTGTTTAATTTTAACCCAATCCAAAATTTCAGCACCCTGTCCTGACGTTGTCTTTGGATCTTTGAGAGAAGCGAGCGCAGCACATCCTCTTCTTCTCTGTCTCTGACTGTCATCAGATAACCTCCATTGTGGACACAATTCTGATGGGCCTTCACAAAGCTCACCCTGTCCATATGCAGGGTGAGGCAGGCGTTAGAAGTGCACAGAGTCTCATGTTGAGCTCCAGATAAATCCTTAGCGCTGTTGAGGAGCTGCAGTAGAAAAATCCACAACATAGTTGCTCTAGAGGTCAACAAATTAGCTGATATCCAGACGGTCCCTGGGAGTTTTTTGGGTAAATTGTGACCAATATGTGGCTTTCCATTCGCAGCCAAAAAACAAGTGGTGTGGCTCCAAAGCTAGCAGTCATGCTCCTGTATCCTGTTTGGGACCCAAACTAAAGACGGAAATCATGTTTAGCAGCAGTAACAGGCTCTTTCTTTCTACCCCGTAGACGAGTTCCGTTTTAGAATAGATAACAATGGCTGGCTCTGCAGTGTTTTGACTGGTCCTCCAGATGTCTCCGGCCCCCGTAGGCTTTAGGCATTTAAGCTGACTCCTTTAATTGTTGTGCCTTACAATACATGAACATGCAGGGGTCAGAGCCTCAGAAAGACTTTGACATTACAAACGGACTGTGTGAATGGACGCACAAAAAGTGCTGCAGGGAATGAACATATCACCTTTGCCAAAATTCAACCTACACTTTATTATTTATAGTAGTAGTATGCATATGGTAATCATCCATAGTCATAAATGATTTACCTTATTTGCCATGCTATTTGCATACAGGTGTGTAATAGTTTACATAAATACATTGTCCTTACATTACTCAAGCCATTGCTTGGTACTTTTGTTCCTATATGCAGTGTGAAGTTTGCCTTTCAGATTGATTGTTTGATTCCCCTCCTCGCCGTTGCATCCTTCTCTCGGTGGGGCTGGAGGCCAGCCGAACTGAACCCAGTCACCATGAGCAGAAGAATAACTAATTAACTAAGATTGTTCATATTGCAAGGTGGATTTGGACACACTTGTGTGACATAACGTTAAACGAATGTTCTGTTTTGGATTGTAATAAATGCCAAGGACATGCAAGTGAATCCAAACAACATTTCCTGTATTTGTTTAAATGAAGGAAGTGCCCCAACTACAATCACAGGAAAGAGAGTAAGACACTCCTTCACCAACTGAGCTCACAAAGCCAGTTAAATAGAATCTACTTGAACGAAATCTCTGCAGATTCTTCCAAGTCTCTCCAACTTGGTATTGCTTTTTAAGTTAAACCTTCCATGTCCTCGGTTTCCGTTTTTTAGGAATTCCAAGACAAAATCGTATCATTTAAATCCTCTGGAGCCATAACATGCAGTAGCAATAAACAAAATGAGCATCAGCTATGGGTATTTAAGAAGAAACACCAGTTAAGACTAACACAATGGCATATGCCTGTGTTTACATTTCATATATGTGATTAATTATATGTGGACATAAAAGAGAAGAAAGCCAAAGACGTTTTGCTGAACCCTGCGCCCAAACAGTGACGGTCCAATCATAGCATAGCAGCCGTAACTAGGCTCAGTAGGCCTGTCAAGCTTTGGGTTTCTCCATGCCAAAGCAGTGTGCATGGGGCTGTAGTTAGAGCCATACTCTGCATTTAAAGTATTTGGAGGGCTTTGTCTTTTTTTTATCCTTTCAAAAACCAAAACCACAAAAACAAAATTGCAAAAAAATTGATTTGACTATTTTTTAAAAATGTGCTCTAAATTAAGTTAGCACATCTGGCTAACAGGCTTGCAGTGGCTTAGTAACCTTGGCTTTATTCAAAACCACTCCCCATTTAGTATTTAGTGAACTATATTTACTATCCGCCATTTTATTTGAGTGTCCAAATTCTGAGTGTGTAAACTTATCCACTATATAGTGCCCTTAGAAATTCCACAATGGAATGAAAAAAGTAGTGTCCATGGCATGTATGCTACACTACTTTCCGCTTACAATCCCACAATAAAGTGCGTTGCATTTTATCTATGTTAAAGATTACAGCTGAGCGGTTCTATAGCTGACATTGATGACACAAAATGATGACAATAACTGCCCAAAACCTCAATTTACTGCTCACTTTACTGGTGTTTATTATATACAAAGTAGCGAGTGAGTTACTAAGGAAGTTGTTCAGCACACAGCCCTCATGTTACCTTCAAGAGTTAGGATATCATTCACTAATGTCAACTACATCAATTATATACGTTAAGTGTGAGGTTAAAGGTTACTTTATAGAAGTCCCGATCAGGACTATCACATCCACTGGGTGGTGTTTCTCCACTGTGTGGTGGAAGCAGGTCATCACTGCTATTTGAGGATAATGTTAACATTAGCAGCTCTGTTCTACTTTTTAGGGAAGGTTAGACTCCAACAACCCCCGCCAATGTTACATGAGATAGCATCCTCATCCTAAAGTCTTTTCTCTGGTAACGTTACAAGTGAAAACATACTGTTTGAAAGTACATGAGCAACTATGCAAACCAAGCGGCCAAACCTTTACCTTAGAACGATATAATTGTCTGATGTTACATTTCTCCTTATCATACAAAAAACAGCAAGGCTTACTAGCTGTAAATTGCAATAGAAGCACAATGTTGTTTCGTTATTTACGTTCTACATCATCAGCCGGTGAGGATGCCGACTTTTCAACTGGGACATGCAGCCTTAGCCTCAGTGTATTAGCTCAATATCATGAACGTACCAGCAAGAGCGTATTTGAGACCTGTTTTACAGGGGTCCCATTTAAGAGCAAGTTAGCCGAGTTACCTCTGTCTGGAATCAAGGACCCATTGTTTCAAAAGGACCTATGAGTACTTGTACGCTTGACTGACAGCTCTCATTTTTCTGTTTGTTTGTTGCACCTGCCAGGATGTCACAACTTCTACTTTTAATATTTTAGTAGTACATGACCTTTGATCACCTGACTCTCAGCACAACTTTAACCTGAGGTCTAATCTGCCACAGTAACTCCCAAACACCTGTGTGGAGCTTTTGAAGTGTCAGCTATCTTGTAGCAAGAAGTGTAACAAGATTCGTTACAAGATGGAAACACAAAAATGCAGATTTTTCTTTGAGGAGTCAACCGGTAGATTTATGGTCACCAAATGTGAATTATTCCCATTATTTTGAAAGGGCTCACCCATACAGTATTTAGTGCATGCAGGTTTTGCAGTTCATACTGATTATTTTATTTCTCCTTTCCCTTTTGTAGCTTTTCCTTGCCATGAGCAGATTTCCAGGCCTACAGATCACACAAAGAAGAATGAGTAAAATCATAAGCCATTGCTACAGTGATGTTGGACAGTCTCCATACAGTATAGTAAATTTTCCATATAAGCTTGTATCACCAGATAGCTGTGTGTTTAAGAATGTGCAGTTGTGAAGTACATGATGTGGAGAATATTTCCGGTATTTGTTTGAAGGCAGGATACACCCTAACCTCAATCACAGGAAATAGCAGTAGTAACATACTCCACTTGCCTCTGAGCTCACACACACACACACACAAACACACACACACACGCACACACACACACACACACACACACACGCGCACGCACGCACGCACGCACGCACGCACGCACGCACGCACACACACACACACACACACACACAAACAAACTCACACACTGTAATTACACCCCACCTCAAACAAAATCTCTGTAGACACATAAGACTTATTCCAGGCTCCAGGAGTTATCAAACCTGGAGTCCAGTCAGTGAAAGTAGATTGGAGGTGTGGGTTAGAGCTACTTCGAGATATGAAAAAACACTCCAGCATTTTGAGTTTGCTGTTCACAGGAAGCATGTGTTGATGTTAACCATGCTTCACAAAAAAAGATCTCAGAAGACTTACGATCAAGAATTGTTGATTTGTATAAAGCTGGAGAGGGTGACAGAGGCTTCTCAAAGAGTTTAGACATTCATCAGTCCAGTCAAAAAAAACATCTATACATGGGAATACAAGGAATCATTGGAGCTGGTTAACATCTCTGTTCATGAGTCTACTACATTCAAATAATGGTGCATGGTTTCATGGAGCATAGTGTCCATGGCAGGACAGGACGAGGAAGCTGCTGCTCTCCAAAAAAAAAAAAAAAAAACGCGTCACTGCACACCCGAAGCTTGCCAAAGAGCAGCTTCAAAGTCCACAACACTACTAGGAAAATGTTTTGTGGACTGCTGAAACTAAGGTTGAGTTATGTGGGAAGAACACCAGCACTACGTCTGGTGTAAAAAGCGCACTGCACAACAACATGGAAACATCATCCCAGTGGTGAAGTAAGGTGGAGCGAGCATCATGATTTGGGGCTGCTTTGCTGCCTCAGAGCTTGGACAGCTTGCCACCATGGAGAGGAAAATTCATTCCTAGGTTTATCAACGTATTTTACAGGATAAGGGGAGGAGCTAATGCTGCCAAAGGAGATTTGACCAGTTATTAAATCCTAGGGTTCACTTACTTTTTCCTCCAGCACTGTGAATGTTTAATGTGTGTCTTCAACAAAGACATGAAAGACCATAATTGTTTGTGTGTCATTTGCCTAAGCACATTGTGTTTGTCTATACTTGTGACATAGATGAAGGTCAGATCACATTTTATGACCGATGAATGCGGAAAACCAGGTTATTCCAAAAGGTTCACATATTTTTTCTTGCCACTGTAGATTACAGTCCTGCATTCTAGATGTTAATTCTGAATTACTGTTTTTTCTTTAATCATTGTTTAAAGAGTTTTACTTCAATACTGAACATAAATTCTCTTTTTATATACATTTTTCCAGCCAGCAACAGAGCCTCAGCCGCTAATGATTTAAAATAAATCAGATATTCTTTTCTGTATGATTTGGATCTATGTGTTAATTATAGAGACTCAAATGATATGTAAGCCTCTTGCTGGATTGTAATTAGATATTGACATGTAAATTTATCATTTCTGGACTACTATAATATTTAAGAAATTGCATGAAGCGTGGATCAGCATACAGCATGCTACTTAACTACTGTTAAGGAGGAAAATATGTTTTTAAGTTTTAGCAGTATTGGTGAAGTAAATGAGATAATTGTCCACAGGGTGGTGTCAGAGTAAAAGTCTTTGGTAACCTTTGTCCTATGGTTTTATTACGCTGTAAACGTGAAACTGTTGGCAGTACTACAGAGTTTATGTGTGTAAGCACTGTGTAAGCTGAAAGCGCATGAGATTTTATGAAATCATATGTAGCATTGGGTGTGCAAAGATCTCTTTCTTTTTCTCTGAACATTTAGGCAGGAACTATTTATATACATACTGTATGCACTGGCTGTTATTGCTGTGTTTACATCAGCCTCACATCACCATTGTTTTCATCAATATTTAAAGCTGTTACCATCTTAGTTTAACAGGTAAGCATGCTAACATTTGCTAAGTAGCAGTGGTGAATGAAGTTTTCAGTGCCTAAAATCACTAATACCACACTGCAAAAATGCTCCATTACAGGTAAAGTCCTGCTTTAAAAATCCAGTCAGTAAAAATGACTTAAGTAAAAGTTATAAGTATAAAAAGGAAAATGTACTGAATATATCAAAAGTAAGAGTCCTCAATTCAGAAAAATGCCTTATACATTAACCTGTCTTTATTATATCATTAGATTAGTATTACTCACATATTAATGTGTAAACAACATTTTACTGTTGCAGCTGGTTGAGGTGGAACTAGTTTTTAACTATTTTACATAAGGATGTGGCTATTTTTATTATGGATTAATCCCCTTATTGTTTATTTGATTAACTTATTAATTTTTTGGTTTGGATCATTTCAAAGAATAGAAAGAAATGCCAATCACAATTACCCAGAGCCCAAAATTTAAATTTTCAAAGTGACATTTTCAAAATATTTCGTTGTAATTATAAAATTAAAAGGAAAAAGCAGGGAATCCTCCATTTTGAGAAACTGGAACCATTAAATGGTCGGCATCTTTGCGTGAAAAATGTCTTAAACAATTATCAAAATAGTTGCCAATTAATTATCTGTTAACTGAACAATTGATCAACTAATGGTTTCAGCTCTAACTGTGTATTTGGTATTGTTGGGTAGTTTCATCAATAAAGAAGCATTATATTTTATAAACTCTTCATATTTTTTGAAAGCAAAATCTAAATTTGTGAAGAAACTAGTAGCTATAACTGTCAAATAGATTGCGATAGGGTAGAAGTACAATATAAAGAAGTACAGTATATATAAAGGTATGAAGTGGCATAGGAGGGAAAAAAATTTAAATAAAGATATATTTGAAAATATTTTTACTTAAGTACAGCACTTGAGTAAATGTGATTAGTTACATTCCACCATTGCTGATAACCACAAAATACAATTAAGGCAGATGATATGGTTGAAGGTATTTGAACATTAACCGGACAAACTGAAATTTTTCCCCCTGGTGATGGTGCCAGATGAAAAGTCAGGGGATCACTAATGTTAACAAAGACCATGAATGTCTGCAATCATTAGGATTATCCTCTGGAGACCATGAATGTCTACACAAAATCTGTGCCATCCCTTCTTGTAGATGTTGGGATATGTAGAAATATTGACCTGTTGATGGCGCTGGATGAAAAGTCAAGAGATCACCAAATCTTTAGGATTCATCATCTGGGGATCATGAATGTCTGTGCCTAATTTAATCGCAATCCATCAGTTTTCAGGGCATTTCACTAAAAACCCAAAATGTCAACCTCATAGTGGCACTAGAGGAAAAGTCAGGAGACTGACTTGCCATCCTTGAAATTTTTTGTTACTTATAAAACTGAGATATAAACCAGTACTGATATATCTGAAAAGCCAATGACGACCCAGATATTGGCACAGCTGATTTATTGGTAGATCTCACATACAAAAATCCATTCCAAGCCAGAGAAAAATGGAAGACTAGAAGAAACATGATTTCACATGACTTTGCTGGTGCAGACTAGAGATCTGATGGAGATTTGTTATCAGTTAGTTACTTCCCCCTTACCTGTGGCATGCAATGATCAGGCTTTGACAGAGTTATTTCAGTCAACTGAACAGCCTTGCAGGGTCACTCTGTCATCAAAAACCTACAAGCCTCTGCACAAAGGCATCCTCTACCTGAGGCATTTTGCTTTACATACTTTTGTGTAAATTAAAGTACGAAAGCCAACTCCTATCATTCAGAGCATTGTTTTTAAACATGACAGGTATTTAAAAATATTTCTTTTTCGTACATATCTGTGCAAACATCAAAATAGCTGCACTTTCTTTAAAAAGTTGAATAGTCATCATCTGGAAAGGTCATGTTAAGTTTTCAGCCATGCTAGCAGCCTGGGGTGGGGCAGGGAAAGCCTGTTGGTCAGTCAGTCAACCACTTTGGTCCAGACTGAAATATCTATTGGCTGGATTTCCTAGAAATTTGGTACTGACATTCATGATCCCCAGAAGATTCTACCTTATAACTTTGGCGATCCCCTGACTTTTCATCCACCATCACCATGAAGTTTGTGGTTCAGAAGGACATATCTCGACAATTATTGGATTGATTATGGTTCAATTTTGTGTAGACATTTCTGGTCCCCAGAGGAGGAATCTTTAATAACGTTGGTGATGTAGTAACACTGGTGATATCCTGGCATTTAGATAATGCTGATGTCTGCTTATCTTCTTAGAGAGCTTGGGATGGGTTGATAAGTGTCTCAACGGGCCTAAAGGCAGTAAAGGCTATACAAATAATCTTGTTTTGGTTAATCTACAGATCAACAAAAATATATTTTGTGGCCAATAGAAAATAAGTTTGTTTTATGAAAGTAATGGTTCTTTCCAACAATCATTTGGGCCAAACTTTAACTTAATCTTTTCCTTTTTTATTTGTATTCAGCCATTTCATTGTAAGTGCTCTAAAAATTATCTGATGAACTTCCCAGATTTACATGTATCTTGTGATCCATTGGAGGGGGGCCCTATGTTTGGAACCACTGAACCACTGAACCACCATACACAGTTAGGTACTAAATAACCTATCTGTGTATAAAGCTGTTAAAATATTACATGTTAAAATAGTAAATTCCTACTTACTGTACATATATATGCATCAGTATTAACAATCTAATTATGTCAATTGGGGGAAAAGTATCAATACCCTTTACTTAAGTAAAAGTAATACTACTAATACAACCATGTACTAGTGTACTAGTACTAATACAACAATGTAAAAGCATACTCCAATATAAGTAAAAATCCTGCAATGTAAATCTTACTTAAAATAGGTAAATGTAGGAGACTGTCCTCCCTTAAAAAAACGAACCCGTAGGTCGTCTGTGCAAGTAGCTTTTTTCCACCCGTGGTTACATTTATTTGTTGGGCGACCGCTACCGGCGGGAGAAAAGAGGTAAGTCTCGTGTGTACAAGGCGTGTAATTTTTAAGAGACAGGGTTGGCCAGCCAGTACTGGCTAGAGTTGTGTGACACAGAGTGACCCTTCTCTGCAGTGAGAACACCAATGTTGTTTTTAGAGAACAGAGGCTACAGAACAAACAAACTCAAGATTTTGCCTTGTTATGTTATCATAATTCACCAATGCACTGGCTTTCGGTTATCAGACTGTACCTGTGAAAACATGTATTGATATTAGGTAACATCTTTGATTATCCGTAATTTAAGAAGAGGAGCTGCAGTGCCAAACTGCCAAAACAATTTCTCGAGAAGTGCACCAATCTTCATGCCAAAGAAAATAAAAAGGAATCAGCGGGTTTGATGTTGATAAGGAAGCAGAAGTTCAACAGCAATAAACTTTATTATTTTGTGCTGTTTGCTGAGTATACTTAGTGAGTTTTGTGTGATTTTCCTCAAGTGTTTGCAGGTGGTTCCATCTTGATATTGCACAAAAATGATAAGCAAACATCAAGCAATGTAACAGCAAGACAAGATGCAGATAAAGGGTAAACTAAGGTAACACGTGTTTTTTACATGAATAAGAAAGTGAAAGAGATGGGATCACAAAGACTGCTACGGTACGATGACTCTTCCTCCTCACGAACATGGTTCATCTTAAGCGTTCCTTTCAAAACAAAGTCTGATTCATATTATAGTGGACATTTTTTAGTTTTAAGTGTTGATTATTTTAAGTTGATACGTACTTTTTTTTAAATAGAATAATTTTTTTATTGGAAACATTTTTTTCTACTCGTAGAGCTGAGCGGCTGTTCAATATCAACAATATCGAATGATTTCTGACAAGTACTGTTAAGTCTACACTCGGTTGATGATTATGCTGTAAGCTATGAATTGCTTTGCATAAAGTTTTAGTTTATGATGCCTGACAAACACATGGTGATGGATATGTTAGATAATTATTGATAATGGGATTTGATGTAAGTTATAAAATATGCAGCATTCATAAATTACCATTACTATCATTGGTTTTTCCCCCGTGCTGATGAACTCAACCTCTGCTAAGGTAAAGAGGGGCTGCTGGCTGCATCTTAACTTACTGGCTGGTGTTCATTTTGGTTTACTGATTACAACACAGATACTCAATCACAAGGTATCAAAGTTCATGTAACGATGCATGCACCTTACCTTAATCACACTATCAAACCTTCTGTAAACACTGCTAGCCAACAGTTTCTCTTAGCTTAACAGGAATGGCCAGCCAGGTGGCAGTGTTTTTAATGTGAGAGGTTTTAATCACTGGCAACCGCTCTGGTTCTTTGAAGATTATTGTGCTCATAAAAAACACATAAACAAACTAGGACAAGTTTCTTTCAGGCCACAACTATGAACGTCTTTAGCCTGCAGGTCTCTGTCTGTTCTACAGTAGCCAACAGATGAAAAAGATTAAAATGCAGGTGAACAGGGGTGGCGCTGACGCGGAAACGAATTACAAATCTTCCTAATACACACAACACCTACTAACCCTGATAGGTTGAGGCAATTACTTGCATTGTGTGAGTGTCAAAGCCGTTCCTCTCGTATATGCTGATCCATCTACCCTCCTTACTACACTGCACATTTTCTCTCTCGATCCAGTGAGGTAAGACCTTTAGAAGCCAATAACATTTTAAACTGGTTGGTTTTAAACTGGCATCTTGCTGCACATTGCCATAAAGGCCCAGCACAGTGCAGTGTCTTTTGCTGCAGTAAACAAGGTAGCTGATGTGAAAATATCCTAGTTTACATGTTGCAGGGCTAAAGTAAGTAAGTAGAAAGACAACTTTGTCACTGCAGAATTTCCTTTTTGCTCTAATTTATTTTTCTTTTTGTTTCATTTACCTATTATGTCATCCCTATATTATGAAACATTTACTTTGTTGTTAATTTCATGTTAATTGCTACTTGAGATGTTAGGAATTTCACACAAAAAACAAACTTTTTAAAAAATTAAATTATATTTGTTTTGTAACAGGGTATGCCTGCTCTAAGCATACGTGTCATTAATCATGTGATCACTTGACTAATTGTTACTGCACGAAGCTGTAAAAAGGGGTAAATCGTTAAAAGTAATAATGTTTAAAAAAATTAAGTTAGGTTTCTATTTCTAACTTGGCAATTTAGAGCATTTTTAAGTGTAATTCTAGAAGCTGGCATATACGGATCCTGATCTCAACGCAACACTTGACTTGACTTTTCCCTTTAATTTCTCACTTCTGAGTATCTCTCAAACTTGTTTGCAAAATTCTTGCTAATGTCAAAACAGTTCAGCCCAAACACTGCAGCAATGCCTCCTCCTGGTGTGTGTCTGAGCATCATTGAGGCTCGCCACAAGCAAGAGGGTCATGGGAGCATTTCCAACCCTGAGAGTTTCTTCAACCAAGACTACCAGCAGCTGAAACAGTACTGTCTCATCCGAGGAGTAAGGTACATCGATGAGATTTTCCCCCCTGACAGGAACTCCATTGGTGAAGGGTTGCTGAGTCCATCTGACTTGGCCAATGTGGTGTGGCTTAGACCAGCGGTGAGTGTTCTGAAATAGTTAAACTTCAGAGAAAATCCCATATCACGCTAAAAGTTCATGTTTAATCAGCTGATTCAGCTAAGATTAAACGTTAAAGTAGCATCTTGTGATTCAGTGTTTACCACTTGCATCTCACAAAAAGGTTCTTATGTTCAAACTCAACCTGGCTGACAAGCCTGCATTTTCTCTCTGAGAGGGGGGTTGGGGCACAGCCTTCCCCTTTTTTTCAGGAAATAAATCAGGATTTTTTTTTCAGGAAATAAATCTCAAAAGGCAAGGCTGACCCCACCATCCCACCCAAATAATTTTTGTACAGTCCCTTACTATATTCATAACCGGCAGTTTCATTTTCAATTGTAAATAGCAGGCTACATTTGGGCCTTTAAGTATTGTATTAAGTTACTCTACTATACTATACAATAAAAATTTTTATTGACTTTTATTTTCAGAAAATTGCTCCTAATCCATCCTTTGTACTTGATGGGGTCTCCAGGTTTGACTTTGGTCAAGGAATACTTGGTAGGGAAATTCTTCCTTCATAATGTTTTACTGTTGTGCTTAAATGTCTTTCTGACACCTCAATAAACATGTTTTTACTCAGGAAACTGCTGGTTTCTCGCGTCGATCGGAGCTCTGACATTCCAGAATCATGTCCTCGAACAAGTTGTCCCTCTTGAGCAAACATTTGATGAGGATTACTGTGGACTGTTTCACTTCAGGGTAAATACGAAAACCAATTATCACTAGGTAATATATTTTAGTGGTATATTTAAACTGAGAGAACTGCAACGCTGCAAGTGTCTACTGATGTCTATGGGTTGTAGACCATAGCCAGTCATTGACTTTAATACTTGAATACCATATTAAACCATAATTGAATATGATAACAGGATCTAGAGTAATGAGGTGTGGAGCGCACATTTATAGTTTCGTTTGTATATAATGCTCTACTAGCATGTATTAGCTAGCGCACAGGTAAAGGTGCAGGCTTCAAAATATTAATAAAACTGGCTTTGCTAATGTTTTATTAGAAAGAAACGGTCTCAAGGATAACCACAATGGTACAATACCAAATGTAAATGTAACTGTGGATGTTTACAAGAAAACACCAATGAGTGCCTTTAATTTTATGTATTTGTGTAGCCAATGCTGATAATCTGATGTGGATGTAAACAGCCTCAATTTAACGCTGCAAATCAGCAGCGTTAAATTGGGGCAATCACTGTTCCATCCAGTGTTCTGGAGTACAGAGCCAAAACGAACAGATAGACTGTACTGTTTTGGGAGAAAATTACTCTCTGAAATTCTTTACTTAATATGAATAACAATGTGAAAAAATTTCCACCCACCTAAAAATAATTATTGACAATGTATTGACACAAAACTTTAATCATTACACATGCAGTGTCATGTTCTTTTTTAATTTCAACAGTCATTTGACAGTAAATGGATCTAATTTTTTAATATTTGTATTCTCTTCTTTTCTTCATCACGCAGTTCTGGAGGTTTGGAAGATGGGTTGATGTCGTCATTGATGACAAGCTACCAACAGTCCATGGCAGACTAATCTTCGTCCACTCCAAAGACCCAAATGAGTTCTGGCCTGCTTTGCTGGAGAAAGCCTATGCGAAGTATGAAAAGAAAAGTACATTGTTTCTCAGACATAAATTAGTTTTACATTATTTGTGGGGTATTCAAAATAACTTCACATCTGCTTGTGTCAGGGTGTGTGGTTCCTACTCAGACATGAATGCTGGAACTCCTGCTGAGGCTTTGGTGGACTTCACTGGTGGTGTCCACATGAGCATCCGGCTGTCAGATCCTCCTCCAAATCTGTGGGAGTTGATGTACAGAGCTGGCGAATACAGGTCCCTGATGAGTTGTGGTACACCACAGGGGGTAAGCACGAATATGCCACACTAAATCACAAAGCGGGTTCTTTTTGCTTTTGTACATTGGCTGAAAACTCTTCACAATGCCTGAAAACTCTTCAATTCTTCAGCTTGTTTGTCCATAAGACCAAGGGCCTATTTCATAGAAGCATTTTAAGCCTAAATTAATCTTAGCCCATAGTTACACAGGTTGTCAATGTGTAATATCTAACATGGACATTGGATGTTTTAGTAGACATTACTAGCTGCCAACATTTCCACTTGTCATAGCTGGAAGCTAAAAACATTATGATGGCATGGTTCCAGTTTTGGTAAATATGTTGATAACTCCCCCGGTCCTACATATGGAATGACAGACTGGAGAAATGCCAGGGTTCCAGTCATTGTGAACTGAACCTCAGTGTAAACACTTGCAGCAGCTGCCAAGGCTCAATAACTCTGGGCCATGACATGCAGAACAAATTTTTTATCTGTATGCAAATTTCCCTTGACGTTCCAGGACTGAGTAAGGACTAGCACATAGTAAGAAAGGAAGGAAAACAAATGGTACTTTGTTAATAGTCTCTCTCAAACACCTGACATTTTAGATTTATTTTCAGAATTAAACAATAGGGGTTAAGTACCAATATACTACACAAAAACAACACGACCGATTCCTTTGTCATCTTTTTGGCAATGTGCGCATTGACTATTTATATGCTGAACAAAAAACTAAACTTCAACTTGGACGAAAAGACAGATTGAAATTTAAGGTATATTTTTCAAGCTGCTCTGAAGGCAAAAAGCACTGTTGTTAATATTTTAGATTCAGTGCATCCAAATAGGCAGAGAAAGCCTGGTTTCTTGAAATGTGAAGAAATGATGATGGGTTCATACACTTCCTGTACTAATTATTAAAGAAACAGGTTTCAGCAAAAATGAATTGTATACAGAAACAAATGGTAACATTAGATTGGTGGATGGGTACATTAGAGAACTGCCAGCAAATCCAAGTTTTCTCAATTTTTTTTTTCTGTTTAGATAAAGTTTTCCCCTAATGAAACATTGACAAACTGTAACCCTACCATATGCAACCTGTTTTAACCTTGTTCAAAGTTCCTCTTGATTAAAGGAGTAGCTTTGAGAAACTCACTTTTTTTGCTTCTTTGTGAAATAGTTCAGTGAGAAGATCAATATCACTCTCCGATCAAATGAGAGTGATATTGATCTTCTCATGATATGTACGCTAAAGCCAGCAGTTAATTAGCTTAGCTTAGCACAAAGACTGGAAACATGGGGAAACAAATAGCCTGGCTCCAGCACATAACCCCACGCAAAACCACATTTACCAAGGTAAAACATTCTAATGAATGAGCTTTAGATGATTTTTTTTCCCTGCAGACAGAGCCAGGCAAACTATTTCCCTTGGAGTTGGGAATGGACCACTGCAACACGTAAGGTGACGGTCACGTGACCAACGGAGACAGCTGAATGCACCCACAGGCAAATCTTTGGAAGCCATGCTAGCTTGTCTTCTTGTACTGGAGGAAGATAACCAGTGGAAAATCAGTAGAAATCTGTACAGCGTAGGGAAAAACACAGTAAACTAACCGATCTGTGTAAGTAATTCGAAGAGAAACAATATGAAATTAAATGCATATTCATTCAAACTTTCTAGTTAATCACATTTTGAAAAACCACATTTATGGAACCCTTCAATTAAAATGCCATTTCAATTCCTTTATTACAGTTTTATTATCACAGAAATTACACTAAAATTCTTGAATGTGTGTAAGTAATCAGCTCCAACCTACATTGTCCTATGTCGTCTTATTGTAATTGCTCACACAGCTAATAGTGGTCAGCCAGCAGTAAACCTGCTAACAAATTAGTTTGCTAGTGGTAGTGCTACCTCAGCTGCACATGTTGGTCATGAGACCCTTGCCTTGCAGGTCGTGGCTTTTCTTCAAGAGCATGTATATATTAATAGAGCTTTGTCATTTTTTTAACCATAGATCAGTCAACCTTCAGCAATGATACATTTCTTTGGTTTGTAGGAGACATCTGCCAACTCTGTATTACCAAATGGACTGGTCCAAGGCCATGCCTACGCTGTCACGGGTGTCAAACAGGTGAAGAATTACAGCTGGAACATTGTATGTGGAATTCGAAATAAATTTAACATCACGTGTCTGATAGCATAGACAAGTGCATAACAGTAATGGTGACTATAGCTACTCCAGCAGCAATGTTTCTTAGGTGTCTACTTAAGCATTTATAAAACAATTTGATAATCATCTGTGATGATTGATGGTCAGATGAAGAGCCGAGGAAAACTTGTAAACCTGGTGCGTTTGTGGAACCCCTGGGGCAAAGTAGAGTGGAACGGGGACTGGAGCGATCAGTAAGAAAAATTCCTACTCACTGACTGTTTTGTGAAAAAATACTATAGCTCTGATTTGCTGTTGCAGAAATATTGAGATAATTTTCCAGTCACATGTATTAAAAATCTAGTAAAAATGTATTTATTGTCACACACACAAACACACACTTTTACTTTTTCCAAATATAATCTTGTCGGCGGTATGTACTGTACATTTCTGTAAGTAATACATAAAGGGATAAAAATCATTTGGAGAAGGGGCATGAGAAGCCTGTTACACTGTCTTACCCTGAAAAGCTCCCTCTGGGGATTCTAAACTGGTTTTGCCAGTCACAGGGAACTAATCCACTGTAAAGTCTTGCCTTAAAGGTAGCTTAGAAAACTTGCTTTTCATTCACAGAAAACACAGCCTGCATGGGCTTGCATTTGTTTACGTGTTGAGAAGAAAGATGAGAGTTACTGTTTCTGAACCTCAGGGACATTAAGCTTAAAAACAACTGCTTATGAAATATTGTCTTTTCTCTTACTTAAATAATAAATTGACTTCAAGGTCATCCCTATGGAAAACTGTGAGTGCTGAGGATCGTGAGATGTGCCTTTCAGTGGGTGATGATGGTGAATTTTGGTAAGCAAATTTAGTCACAATGTGGGGAACTTCTCGACGCATCAAAATGTTTTGTGTGCCACTCAGGCACTCACAGCCACAACTACAAATCAGTGGATATTTAAAGTGTAATGTATTTAAAATCAATCAATAAACCAATAGAAAAATACAACCTATGAGGCATTAAAAAACAAACATATTACATATTTCTATATTCAAGAAACATTTTATATTTTAAATATATTTGACTGTGGAAGTTAGAATACATTCATGATTTTGGTGTGATATAAGGTGAAACACCTGAGGCAAATTTTGCTGTGAGCACATTTTCAGATACAAAGAATCTAGTGGAAACTCACTAATTAATTCTCACACAACTGTAAACAATCCTTACGAGGCTGCTGTTAGTTGTCAAGTCGCTTTTATTTGCATTCTTTAAGACAGTTACGTTTGCTGTCTTTGTGAATATGAAACATTTCATCTGCTCCTTTTACCCCAACTCTTAGTACCAGATTCAACCTTTATGAATAACGTAGACGTAACAATTTCTGTGTTATTTAATGTAATCTTTTGTTTCGACAGGATGACCATGGAAGACCTCTGCAAATTCTACATCGATCTGGACATCTGCTGCATGAGTCCAGACTTTCTTGATGGAATCTCCTCTTCTATCTGGAAGACCACCATGTATGAGGGCAGATGGGTTGCAGGAACCACTGCTGGAGGATGCATGAATAACAGAGGTACTTAAAGGATATCTGGACTTAATAATTAAATGAAAGACCTAAGATAATTAAGAAGAGGATTTATGTTTCAATAGAATATCTTCATGTATTATCATTTTTTACAGTCCTTGACACTATACATAACACTGTACTATACATTTAGGAAAAATATTTCCTAAAATGCAGGCCTTAGGTGGTCACAAAAAATCAAGCACAAAATTACAAGTTCACACTTCCTGCATAATCAGGAGGTTCAAAGACAAAATATCATAGTAGAGCTCTTCCTTGTTACTGGGGTAAATACAATTGACAGCCATTAGAGGAATAAAACCACAAACAGGTTAAAGTGGTTAAGCTGAGATAAAGATAAGAGAGAGGTTTCACTGTAACATGGTTCATACAAAGTACCTTATCTTGCACTGAGTGCTTAAACCATTAGTTTACATTTATGCAGCAAAAAGCTGGGCAGTTAAAAGTTGCCTTAAAAAAAAATTCTGTCACAATTCTAGTGTAATGTAGTACACAATTTCAACTCGTGCAACTACTTGACTTTGTATATAATACAGAATACGTAAACATATCACAATCCATCATAGCTATAAATTCCAATAGATTCAGTAAAAGATAAACTGACCTTTTGAGAACAGTTCCAATCTGATGAGACTGATGTTCATCCAGCCTTGCTTTCAGCTTCATATTAATACACAAAAACATTTGATTTGACCTCAAATGACAAATAGACCTTGCTTCTCTCTTTGTCTACCAGACAGTTTCTGGACAAATCCACAGTATCGGGTCAGAATTCACGGTCAATATTCGGAGAAAGGTGGAGGAAAAAACATGTTTGTGTCTGTCCTGCAAAAGCCCGACAAAAGGAACCGACGCCTGGTCCAGAATCTCCACATTGGATTCTCTGTATTTGAAGTAAACATTGCTCTTTATTGTTTCTGTCCCAGTGTGTGGACTATTATGGATATGACATCAGCACAGTGGATATGGCAAGTAGCTGTAGTTGTCAGATTAAGATAAAACAACACTGAAACCCTGCTGTAGTCCGTAGTTTTGAGCATTTCGTGCCCTCATGTTGAATGGGCTGGTACAAAGCAATTATTTCTACAGCAAAATCTGACTGAAAAAAAAAAAAAAATTTATATACAATTATAATTATATCCCCTATAGCCTGGAATAATGGACAAAAAGTTTGGATGTGCATTCTTCAAAATGTAGCTTCCAATTTTATGTACTTAAAGATGTAATTCATAAAATATCAGAGCTGGTTAATTTAAGGACACCTGGTTACTAGTCCGTAACAACAAGTGCACTTCAGCACTTTAGCACAAATACAATACATTTCCTGTTTCATAATAAAAGCTCCCCTATGTTTTACTAATTGAAGTGTATTTAATGTGAAGCAACAATAGGTAATGTTCAGTATCCATTAGCAAAAACTTAACAGCGCTTTGATACAATCGAAGAGTGAACAGTAAACACGGAGGCTGATGTCAATAAGATAGAAATTCAAACTGTAACACAGGATTACGTACTTTACATGCATCTGAAAATCCCTCATGTGTGTGAAGGCAGTTTGAATCTAGCACAGAAATGCTGGACTCTGTCACTAACAATGAAAGCTACTATATAGAGAGGTAAAAACATAATCTAAGTACACTGAATGCTTTTGCTGAAAAAATGCCAACCATAAATAGAAACAGAAATTGGGTTTGATTCATGAAAATTCTACAGATTATTACTTTAAAGAACAACAAAACAATGTCAAAATATTCATTAAAACTTTTTGAACTGATGATGCCTCAGTTTCTGAATCTCAAGTATTACCTCAGATATTCAGGTTGGCTTAAACACGTATATTTTCACTGTCATTTGGTAAACCCCAATTTCCAGCTTTGTGGCAGCTTCCTTGGTGAAGCTGACATTGCACTTTCAAACAGTAATTAACGGGTACAAAAAACCAGGCCCCAGGAGGAAATGACCGTGATTTGCCTGGCACAAAGTGGCAGTTTCACTGATGATTTCACATGTCTGGCTTGCTCAATAAGAATATAAGAATTTTAGAAGATTAGAGGATTAGAAATAATAAATAATAAATATAAATTTAGAAGGCTTTTAAGATTCAGCCAGTGACAGATCCACAAAAAAGGGACCATATTCTAAGGAACTGAAGGATGGTTGCAGTAAAATTGAAAGTAAAAACAGTAAATGGAAGTCCAAGGTTAAAGTCTTTGTAGGTTAGACAACAGCTGGCTGGCAAGGCAGCTTTCAGTCTTGGTCAGAGTCTGCTATGCATCTGTATATATACATTTATTAATGATATCATTATCTTAGTTGACAATTTGACAATTATTAACTGAATTAATTCCCCTCTGTCCCCAACCTGAACTCACCGTATGCTGAATTTCCTTCAAGGTTACTGAACAAGTAAGAAACAATTTTATCTCAATCATTGTTCACAGTACACATTCTCCATCCACACTGTGCAGCTCTTTTAAATGATACGACCTTCAAGAGAGTGAAATAACTATTTATTATTACAGCATAAGGCGGAGAGGGGGAAGTTCCCAGCCTCTTTCTTCAGAACCCATGCACCTGTTGCCCAAACTAAAACCTACATGAATGCACGTGAGGTGATGGAGTTCTTTATGCTAAAGCCTGGTGAATACCTGATTGTGCCGTCCACCTTCAATCCCAATGAGACAGCCTCCTTCGTCCTGATCATCAACTCCAAGGCAGAGACCCATGGCTAGTATGCAAACATTCTCAACCCGCTGCTTGTCTCACTGTTTGTCTGTCCCATCTGTCATCAAGAAACAAGAGATATGACAAACACAATGGTGCAGAATTATCAAAAAAATAATCTGCAGGGCATATGTGTTTATACTGAGAAAAAATAAAACACACTAATTCCATGTGGGATGTCTTTGGTCTTTCCCCACAGTGAGAATTCTGGTGACCGTAAACATGAGCCGGTTGAAGAGGTGTGCAAGAATCAACAATATCACAGTATTGTTGGTGTTCTTATTATTTTTGTATTGTGTTAACTATATTTTATTGCCAGTATTATGTTAAATATGTTTTGCCAGTTGCATTTCATGAAGGGCAAAATAACTGAATGTCTTTCTTACGTTCGTTATTTCCAGCTCAAGCAGGTCAAAACTGCACAGGAAGATGAAAATAAGAAACAATTTTTCCGCCAGTACTCAGACAAGGTAATTTCCCACTAACATATGCAATCGTAGCTAATGAGTTTAATTATGACTTGGAGCCTTTTATTAAAATATTTCCAAAAATCGACAGAAAATTGTAACCCCGCTCTGCATTGCCCCTCAGCCCTACCGCATGTTTTAGCAGAATTTCAGCTTATTGTTTTGGTTTTACAGCCCTCAACTTTACCGTTTTGGTTCACTCCCATGGCCCTCATCAACACCTTTTCCAGTCCTTTTTTTAGTTAAAAATGTAAAAACAAAAAAGCTCAAGAAACCCACTGTGCACTAGCTGCCCAGCAGCCAAAGGCAGATACACAAAGTTAGCAGCTAACTAGCAAACAAATTAAGCAAAAATTAAGAGACAGATATTTCCCTCAGGAGTTGTAGATCAAAAGAGAGCCAAGAGAGCAAAAGGTAGAGTGAATATTGGGTTTACATTCATCAGGTGGACCGAAACCGAACCCAACTAATGCTAATGTTGCTCTATAGGCAACTGTTTGCTAACATTTTAGTCATTTCAAGTTTAAGGCCATATATGTCAAACACTTGTGATTCATCTTATTGTGGAGTTCTGCTGGTAGCTTTGTGTAACTTGCACGGAGGTTGTTTCTTAACATAAAAGATTAGAAAAAGATGACTAATCTTATCGACCCACAAGTAGAAGTGTTTACTATCTGGACATGGGGACAGTTTTCTGTTTTTTTTATTGACCTTATATTGTTGTCATTTCATTTCAAGTATGAAGAGGTTGATGCTGAGCGGCTCCAGGGGCTTCTAAATGAAAACATTCTGAAAGGTTTGGAGTGGGAAAAACAAGCTACAGCATTAAAGCTCAATAAATATTAAAATATATTGTAATCTTTTTTTTTCTTTTTAATGCTGTGGGAAATTGCTGTGTTGCTGACACTAGGTTTTCTTTTTAATTTAGGAGACTTGAAATCTGGAGGCTTCAGCATTGATGCCTGTCGCAGCATGGTTGCTCTGATGGATGTATTCTGTTGTAATGCATGTGACATTCATTATGATTTGGTATAACTTAAACCAATTCAAATAATACACTCATACTTTTTTCATTTTTTACTATTGAAGCTACTTAATTGCTAAGAGAAAAACTTGCACAGTGGTTGTATTTACATAAAACATAAAGTATGACTTGTGCCAAACCTGCCTGCCCTTTTGTTGATATAACCACATTACTGATTTAGAGGTCAGGCTAAGACATGTGTTACTTTGTTACCTTAATGTTGAGTTAAAAAGACATCAATCACCGGCAAACTCAACGGTGACGAATTTGTCCGTCTGTGGAAGAAGGTCTTCACCTACAAGGTAAACAGATCTAAGTCCAGGTTAAACATTTCATACTGAAAGATAATTATTTTTAATGATATTTACATGCATCATTGTATAGCAGCCTGTACATTCTACCATTCAGGTGCATCTAGATATACAGTTGATATAGAACATTTTCCTGATGATCGTTCGTGTTTTCTTCTTTTACCAGGACATTTTCTTCTGCACTGATGTGTCACGAACAGGAACGCTGTCACTGAGAGAACTGAGGAATGCATTCACAGCTTCAGGTAGACCAGCTTTGGATTCATTCATTCTGTTGATTATAAATTCACTGAATGGTACAACAGCAGTTTTTAATTTTTTTTATTGTTAATATTATTATTAATATTGTGTTTACTGCATTCTAAAACAAGTAAATTTTCAGCAGCTTATCTAAAAAAATTATGTCTTGTCTGATGAGTTGCATTAATATTTAAAAACTGCAAGTCGACTGAAAAACATAGAGCTAGATTTGAAAAAGAAAAAAAAACCCCTGCTGATAATCACATGTAGTGACGAACCTGACAATGCAGTGTCCCTCTAGTTAGAGCTTTACAGTGTCTTTTCACTCATTGTTGTTGTTTTACAGCCCGCAACTTTAATTCTTTCGTTCACTCTCACAACATTTTCAGTCGCAGCTGGCAGCTGATTTCTGAAGAAAAATGCTCTAAAAAGCCCCTGTACACTTCCTGCTCAGAACCAAACTGACAAGACTGTGCTAGGGAAACAAAGTCCTTCCGACTATTGTTACTATGAAGTTTCTTTTGAGCCTGTTTTGTATTTGACTTTGCTTGTAAAAGTGGTTCTCCATTGGATTATTTTAAATGCGAAACAGAATGCAGTTGATTGGTAAAATTGGCAAGCTTTTAGTTATAGTTTGACCTTTTCTTTTTCATAAATTTTACTTATTCATTTATATTTCTTTAATTTCTTTATTGACTGTATTTATTTGTTTTTGCATTTTTTAAATATGACTGTGATTGGTTGAATGCCAGACAAAGGACTGAGTAGGTGTGATATATGTGCACAAAGTAAAACATTTGTGTGTTTGATGCTGATATGCATTTGTGGCTAACTGTTACTTACCTTTCACAAGCCAAATTCCCACATTAATTTGGCTTGTGAACAGTATGTGATATCATGCCAAGATATAAAGAAGAATAAAGCGAATTCCCAAACTACTCCTAAACTTTCGTCCTATGTATGTTTGTTAGGAATGACTGTTGGCGATGACATGCTGAATTTGTTGGCCCTGCGCTACGGTGCCTCCTCTGGGCACATCACACTGGAGAGCTTCATCAGCCTCATCCTTCGTTTCGACTGCATGAAGAGTAAGTCAAGTCACGTGGGACAAATAATGACAATAGATAACAGTATATTAGAAGTAACTGTCTACTACTTTTGCATTGTAAATAAATTATTATATATATCCTCATACTGGAAAGATTAAAAGTTTTCCTACAGTATTAGGTAATAAAGTTTTTTCTTTATAATTTGTGTGGTTCTCAACAGAAATCTTCCAACAATTGTCCGATGGAAAAGCCCTGAGTCTCCAAGAGTCAGAGGTAGTAAAACATATTCTTCTTGTCAGTAGTTCATGGTTACAACTTTTCAAACACCTCAGCTGTTGAAAATAAGAACTTGCCTTAGATAGAATGGCACAGCTGAACATAATTATTTGTTTTCCGAGTTATCTGTCACAGCATCAATAACCCTTCTCTTTCTTTCATTCCAGTGGATGTATATTTCAATGTACACTTAACCCAAGAGGGAAGATGGCCTGCACAATTCAACTGGAATTACAGGAGTAGATATTTCAAAAGGAATATTTTCCTTTCAATTGACAAATTGCATAATGATTAAAAAATGTGTTCCTGTGCGAATGAACCATTACACAATATGAACTGTAACTAAATGGCATTTTCTTTTCTGTAACTTTGTTAATATACTGCCACCAACATTAATGTCACAAAAAAAAAACAGTACAATAAAATATAACCGCATTACTTTTGTAAGCTTTATGTTAGAGTGGAGAGAGAATCTTATTCTATGTCTACATGTTAAAGTAACAGTGAATTACTGCATTTTTTCATATCTGCATATCCAGAACAATTCATGGCCAGATTGCATCATGGCATGAATGTTTGAGCTCTCAGTTTTAATAAATTTTTTCTTTCTTTAATCTGACTTTTTTTGTGTTTGGAATTAGATCCAAAGTATGTGACAATGCTTCGCTCTCTGCATCTAGATTCAGAAAGATAAAGCCCCAATATCATGTTCAGGCTGCGTCCTACACTGCAGTACAAACTTTGGAGCAGAAAACTAACAAAATACCATTTACTGTTTACTATGACAGTCATATCTTTATCATACTATTTGTTTTTTTGTTTTTTTTTGTTTTTTCTGCTGTATATCATTGTGACAGTGGCACTCGTCCTAGCTTGTGCCTTACCATGTGATATTTGCATGTCCTCCATGTGTTTGCAAGGGTTTTATCCTCCAAAGACATGCAGGTTTTATTGAACTGGAACGTCTAGATTTGACTTTAGGTGTGAATGTGCATGGGATTGTCCATCTCTCAGTGTATGTTACCCCTGTGATAAACATGCAGCTTGTCAAGGATTAGCATGGTTGCACGCTGCCCCCCACCTGATGCATGCGTGGACACATTCCATCCACTACCACACCCATCACCAACAACACGATAGGGTAAAAATAATGGATGAATATTAATTATAGAAGTCAGGCATTTCCTAACTTTCTTGAGTAAAAAAGTCACTGCAGGCATAATGAATGCGTTCGCCACCCTAAGAGATGAGTTTAGCATCATGACATGCACAGACAGTAGTGGCAGATTTATATCGCAAGCAGCCAGTGTTGTTCATGTGACAGTGTTATGTCTTTACAAACAGCTGTGAAGCTAAATGTCCTGAACATATGAACAAGCCATCGCAGCATGAACTAATAAATTTGCACACACAGGGTCTTTTAATGGAAGATTATCGGAGTGTTCTGTTTATGAGGACACACACACTCTTTCTCTCCCTCTCTCTCTCTCTGTGTTTGTCTGTCTGTCAGTGCTGGTCTGCACGCAGAAGGCAGCTGCACCAGGTAAAAACTACGGTAGAGATACACAAATGAACATCCTTTGCTGACAGTAGTTGCCTCAGGCAAAAAAAGTGGAAAGGTCTGGCATTATAAAAGAGCTGGAGCCTCTTCAACTATACTTGCTGATCCTGCCAGACTCAACACTTTTTCTCTGTGGTCAGTGAGGTAAGATACAGATCTTCATATGCCAGCAACATTTTAAACAGGTCGATTTACTTTTTTTCCTTACAGTTAGACAACTTCTGGTGTTATGGTTTCTATTGGGGAATTGATGTTGCTACATTTGAAACACTTAAAGATACTGTTACTGTCATCTTATGTGACAACCATGACTTACTACATGGTGTGGCAATCAGAGGTGTACGTGGCTTGCCCTCTTTTACTTATTATTAATATGTGTTACTTTGTTATTATTTTGTCCTGGAGAAAAAAACGAAATTGAAATTGAAAGTAAAATTATGAGAATTAAAGCCTCAGTGTTGTCTGTATTCTACTGTACCTGCAGAGCCAGAATAAACACTCAGCAAATGGATCTCACCTCCCACTGGACTTGGGTGCATGTTATGGCTGTTAAATGAACACTTTTGCGTGTAGCTAATATCTCTGTGATAGCCAAACCTAGATAGTCTGGCACTGTGTAATTATCAGGTAAAACAACAAGCCGTCAATGCTACTGCTGCTGCTCTAGTTGGCAGATTGTCAGGAAATTAAAAGTAAAAAGTCTGTTTGGTTTTTTTTTTGTTATGTTCTGATTGAATCAAAAATAAGCACAGCGATGAATGAATGTTATAGACCTAAAACATATTTTTCAGTCTACTGATGACCATTACTATTAGTCTGTTTCCTACACAACAATGGTGTTCTTAAACCTCGTGACGAAACTATAATTTCATAGTAAAAATTCACGCGAATGTATTTCTAAATATATGACAAACATATATTTATGTTTAGGCAATACAGACACTGACACCCCATGTTTAATTATTGAATTATAAAAGAATTATCAAATAAATTAGTACCTATTTTAACTTTAACTTGTTCAAATGCAAATTCAACTTTTGAATAGATTAATTTGTGTATTAAAAACGATAATATCTATATGATCTGCTTAATTTATGTCTGGGGGAGGGAGGGTGAAAGTGGCATGAATGTATAGGAGCAGACATGCATACAAAAGAATGTGATATAAAAGTGGAAGGGTCTCTGCACTAATGCCAGCCACTAATGCTCATTAGGAAATGAAAACATACAATCTGCCTGCCTGTGGTAGTGTTGTGTTTTGAGTGTGTGCTCCATGCAGCTATGGTACATAAGCTTGAGATTAATTTGCATGTTGCAGATATGCGACCACATAAAGCCTGTGTAAAATTGGGTATCTGACAAATAAAACTGACAGTTTTACTCAATTTACTGTGCTGAACAGTCTCCCTGCAGCCTGAAAGTGCTCACAGTAACAACAAACATGCACACTAACTTATTTGCAGACCTTGTTTCTCCTCTTTGGTACCTTCCGAAAGGCAGGATTTAACTTTTTTGTTTTGTAGGAAATATAATTGTGACTAGATTATGTTTTCTATTAACATAATGAGGAGATGTTGTGAGTTTACATATTTGGCAAGTTGCAAATATGTTGACACTGAACGTATCAGTAAAATGTTCACAATTTTCACAGAAAATATTTGTTTTCAGCCAGATTATCCGATCTTGCAATACAATGTCCACTTGTGGTGACAATAGCATAATTAAACCTTTTAATGGTTTTGTTTGGTCACTCAAAGCACTTGGTAAAGAGAGTTTATTGGTAAAGGTTAATGGAAAGATCATGGTCTGGTTTCATACAGAAAAACTCCACAATGACTTCAGATGCCATCATGCGTATTTACATCTAACCAAAACCATGATCTTTCCTTGCAAACCCCCTGCCGATAAGAAATGTAGCAATTCATTCAAATCCCAAAAAAAGGTTGACTCTCAGCATCAGCCAGTGATTAGTTTAATTGTATATACACGTAATTTATACGAGACAGGGTTGATTTTGATTGTAAGTTATTAAGAGATTTATAGACAAGCACTTGTATTTGAGCAGTACTAAATTCAATTCTCTGCCTATTTTCTGTTAAATGGAAGCCAGTGCAGAGACCTGAGAACTGGTGTGATGTGTTCACTTTTCTTGATCTTTGTTAGGATTCTAGCAGCAGCTTTAATGAGCTGAAGTTGTCTGAGAGTTTTTTTGCAGGGGGAGTGGAGACCTGAGAAAAGTAATCTAACCTGCTGGAAATTAAATTGCGCATTTAGTTTCTATGAGTCTTGTCTGGACATGATTCCTTTGATTCTTGCTATGTTTTTAAGATGGCAGAATGCAGACTTTGTAATGGATATGACGTGGGTGTTAAAGTTCAACTCTGATTCCAAGACTACACCCAGATTTCTGACTTGCAAAGCATCAGTTCCTGCTGTTCTAATTAGACATTTGCTTTGGAGGTGATTTAAATGCAAGGACTAAAGATGAAGCTTCTCTGTGTACAAATTATTTGTTTAATGTCAAGATTATTTGCAATCAGCTTTTTTTAAACAGAGCTCAACCACTGCAGCAATGCCTACCCCGGGTGTGTGTCTGAACATCATCAATGCACGCCATAAGAAAGATGGTTACGGGACCATCACCAACCCTGAGAAGTTCCTCAACCAAGACTTCCAGCAGCTGAAACAGTACTGTCTCATCCGACGGGTAAGGTACATTGATGAGATGTTCCCCCCGGACAGGAACTCCATCGGCAAGGAGATACTGAGGTCTTCTGACCAAGCCAAAGTTGTGTGGCTGAGACCAGCGGTGAGTGTTTTGGTGGCTGAAAAGATGAAATCCCATATATCACTAAAGTGTGATGGTTAAACAAACATGTAAGTCATCATAGTCTCAAGCAGAAGAGCTCAACTGATTGAGTTGTAGTTAGAATCCAGCATCTCTGTTTTGCACCTGCATTTTTTACAAACGAAACTAAACTCAAAGTGACACATGTGGGCTTATGGCATTTTACGCATCTAGCAAAAACAAACCAACATGGTCATCCATTTAGATTTGTCCTTCTCGGCACACATTAAATGTAAATCCACTATTAACTTGTGTTTTAGACCTGATTTGGTCTGTCACCTCCTGGGACAAAACAATCTCTCTTTTGCTAAGTGTTCAACTTTGGCACTTGTTTATGTAAATCTCCTCTCTGTTAGTGATGGGGAGGGAGGTAACAGTGAACTTGTATTAGCTCCTGTGCAAGCAGCTGCTTCCAAAAGTTTTATACAAAGTGAGATTTTAAAGAAGTTGCACAGAGCTACGTATTTCACATGATAATCACTAAATCTTTTGTTTGAGTATTAATATAAAATATAGCTTATAGAAAAATACAGTTTTAAAGATAAACAGCTGGGAGCAAAGAAAAACCTGACAAAGCAGGCCAAGTGTAATACTGTATTGTTTTCTGAAAGTTGCAACATTAAACCTTTAACAAGTTTTGTGTTGTCACCAATTCATCTGTTTCAGAAAATTGTTGCCAATCCATCTTTTGTTGTTGACGGGGTCTCCAGATTTGACTTTGGTCAAGGCATGGTTGGTAGGGAAACTGCTTCATTCATAATAACACATCCAGTAATGCCATTAAGAGATGTCTATGCAGACAAAATTAAGAAAAAAGACAAAAGTAGGGCAGAGAGCTATGTGTCTAGCTGTGTATGGGATCACTTCTGCAATAAACTGCACGAATCAGACTGTTGAAAATGTTCAAACATCTCATCTTCAGGCATCTCTTTCAGCACACAGTAAATACTATTTTACTATTATTATTTTTCAGTTAGAGTAGACAATGTACATCCGATAATTTAAGCACTCTGATCTAGTGTACAATGGGGTACATACTATTTGAATATTTTGCCCACTTGGACTAGTGTATCTTGTGCCCTTATGAAAGCACTGAAATTTCATACAGTAATTTGGGGAGTACGTGAAAGTATACAAGCCACTGTTACTATGTTGGCATCTCACATTTAAACTAGAAGAATGGCACACTTGTGTGTTTAATAGGTTTCCCCTAACCACTTCTTGTACAACCTCTGCCATGAAATATCCAGGAGATCTTTCAAAACTTGTAGACCTGTCAAATTGTGGAAAGCAACTGTTACAACATGCAGTTTCTACAGTAAGATACATTTCTAAAAAACTTTAACTTAAGCCCAAACAAGCCCACTTTAGTTTCACTTTTAAACACACTTAGGCATGTTGTCACCTGAAAATCACTTGAATAACACTGGGCTGTGCTGGTATAGTTCGGGCCAATAGTAATGGCAAACTTCCAAATTTTGGAAGAAAACGGTACAAAATCAGCAAGCCTCTCCTCTGTCAAATGTTTATGGATTTGATCTCCATTTCCCATGCTCTGTCTCTCCAAAAAGAAATGACTGCCTTTTACAATTTACTTTTCAGATTCATATTTATATATGAATTTTAATTCGTTCATAATTCAAGGTAACATGGTACTGCAAGTTCATACCATGCTAGGAAATCAGGTCTGAAAACTAATGCTGGTTAGGCCAACATTAATACACAGCACCTTCACATCCAGCCTGTGGAAGTCATTCAAAAATGGTAAGACTAAGGTTATTTTTTCTCCCAGTGCTGTGTAATGATACATTTCAAACATTCAATTTCACATAGCCTATTTTATTCCTTAATCTCAGGACAGTTGGTAGTAGGTAATTTCTCAACATGCAAGAACTAATTCAGTTCAGTCCAAGCTAGTTCTACTACTGCTACTTGCTACTATTTCTAAATGCTGAACATGCCTAGACACAAGCTATATCCTGCCTATACAAGTTTTACTGTCATGCCTGCATAGCACGCTGTTCTGATAAGTCATTTACCCTTATCTACTCAGGAAACTGTTGGTTTCTTGCGTCTATTGGAGCTCTGACATTCCAGAATTACATCTTTGAGCAAGTTGTTCCTCTTGAGCAAAAATTTGATGAGGACTACTGCGGACTGTTCCACTTCAGGGTAAACCCACAATCATTGCCAACAGTAATTGTCAAAAAGTAAGTTCCGTTAAATTGTACATATCTCATTTTGCTAAAAACCTCAACATATTTTCTCCTCTCTCAACTCTTCAGTTCTGGAGGTTTGGAAGATGGGTGGATGTTGTCATTGATGACAAACTACCAACAATTGACGGCAGACTAATCTTCGTCCACTCCAAAGACCCAACTGAATTCTGGCCTGCTTTGCTGGAGAAAGCCTATGCCAAGTATGGAAAAAACAGTGCATTGTTTCTCTGTAATTCAATGTCTTTTCTCAGAATGGGATCGGTCTTATTTAAAGAGAGTCTGTGAAAGTAATACCACTCCCACTGTCAGGGTGTGTGGTTCCTACTCAGACATGAATGCTGGAACTCCTGCTGAGGCTTTGGTGGACTTCACTGGTGGTGTCCACATAAGCATCCAGCTGTCAGATCCTCCTCCAAATCTGTGGGAGTTCATGTACAGAGCTGGCCAATCCAGGTCCCTAATGGGTTGTGGTACACCTCAGGGGGTAAGCATGAATATGCCACACTAAATCACAAAGCGGGTTCTTCTTTTTAAACTGTGCTGAGAATCTTCAGGGTGTTTGTCCTCTATGAAAAAGGGACTATTTCATAGTAGCATTTTAAGGCTAAAATCATCTTAGCTGCATAGTTACACAGGTTGTCATTGTGTAATTTCTAACATGGACATTGGATGTGATAGTAGACATTTCTAGCTACCAACATTTCCACTTGTCATAGCCGGAAGCTAAAAACATTATGATGGCATGGTTCCAGTTTTGGTAAATATGTTGATAACTCCCCCGGTCCTACATATGGAATGACAGACTAGAGAAATGCCAGAGTTCCAGTCATTGTGAACTGAACCTCAGTGTAAAAACTTGCAGCAGCTGCCAATGCTCAATAACTCTGGGCCATGACATGCAGAACAAAGTTTTTATCTGTATGCAAATTTCCCTTGACATTCCAGGACTGAATAAGGACTGGCACATAAAAAGGAAGGAAAACAAATGGTGCTGTGTTAATAGTCTCTCTCAAACACCTGACATTTCAGAATTTTTTTCAGAATTAAACGATGGGAATACCTTGGGGTCTTGTTTGTGTCAAAATAAACAAAATACAAATAGAAAAAAACATACTGAAAATAAAAACAATGATTAAAACAATTAGTTATTGGAATTTACTTTATTATTGCCAGGTTGCACAGATTATGATCTGTATGCAGTTTATTGATCTCAATCACCGTATAATCTCAGTGTTCAAAATCTGGTCTCTAACATCTTGTGAAATAAGCACAAACATGAATTCATGATAGTACATGCTCCTTTCATGACTAGTGAGATAAAGAGCTTATCCCTGAACAAAAAGATTAAGTGCGAGAGGCTAGAGACATGTTAAACATTTATCATAACGTGGAAAAAGGGTGGGTCAGGGTTTGGTATGGGTGAAGTCTAATAACATGTGAAAGCAATTAATCCAGGGGATGCAGCTGTTACTGGAACTGGAACATTTTACGGGTCTTCCGCCTGTGGGACTTTTTGGACTTGGTAACACTACTTTATATATCTCCTGTTTCTTTCAAATGCAAAGCATTTTAGGTTCTCCATGTCACTAAAATAATTGTTGCCACAGAATTGGTTCCTCTTTATTTTGGGAACTTTAATTTCAGGCTCGTGCACAAAAATGTGGTCGTCTGGTATCAGGTTAATTCAGCTAAAGTCTAATGTTACTTGGGAAGAAGTGCATTTTTTACTACACATGATGATTAACTCTTATATGTTTTAGAATTTTACCTATATATGTTGCACAATACCAAGACTCTTTGCAATGAGAACATTTATCTCTATCTGTAGGAGACATCTGACAACACCATACTACCAAATGGATTGGTCCAAGGCCATGCCTATACTGTCACGGGTGTGAAACAGGTGAAGAACTGCATTTGCTTTAAAGGCTTTGCAACATACAGAATTCTGTAATTTATATAAATAACACTGGTGCTTTCTCTGGTGATGATTGCCGGTCAGATGATGAGCCAAGGGCAACCCGTAAACCTGGTGCGTCTGTGGAACCCTTGGGGCAAAAAAGAGTGGAATGGAGACTGGAGTGATCAGTAAGAACGTCTCCCACCCAGCAAATGTTTCACGGAGAAATGGCTTTGATTTGCTGCATCAGGAGATAAGATATTAAGATTATTTTCCCATAGCAAAATAGCACAGTGCAGATGTATTTACTGTCACACAGGCAATTTTTCAAGGATGCTTTGTCAGCAATTACTGTCTGCTTCTTGACGATATCTCCACATAAGCATGTTAAATCACAATGTTTTTGTAAGTCTTGTATAAAAGGATAGAGGACATTTGGAACAGAGCCATGAGAAGTCTCTCTAAAAGCTTCTCTCTTCTCACTATTATAAACTGGATGTGCTAATTAAAATGGAAACACAAGCAGGGAAATCAAGTTTTGACAGGTCTTAAATGCCAACTGTTCAATCTCAGTAATTAATATCTCAGAGGCTGTTGTAACAGTTGTAATGAAAAGTAATCTCATGTATTATATCACTGAATATAAGTCAATGCCAGTACGATGGCAATGCTTTTCACATTAGCTAGTTTCTATATGTATGCATGATACAGTAATGTATCATGCATACATGAGTACACAGAAGATAAAGGTTACAGAGAAAATTTATGTGTGTTGATGTTAATTTTAAGAACAATTTTTAACAACATTTCTTTTTCCTCTCCTCTTCCCTCACTGACTAATTGTCTCTAAAGGTCGCCTTTGTGGCAAACCGTGAGTCCTCAAGATCGTGAGTGGTGCCTGTCTGTGGGCGATGATGGGGAGTTTTGGTAAGCAGGTTGAAATCAAAATTCGTGTCATTTGTAAAAACGGAAAATGCAGATTTTTTTTGTGACACACCCTTTTTTCTTAAATTAATTTTGGGTAAAAATGCACACTAATTAAAAGTTTTACATAAAAAGTACAGTTAATCAGGTATCTACATATGCTAAACAGTATATATAAATATCCGTAAAGACACCTAGAGAGCCATAATAATTTAATTATAACTTACCCTATAAGTATAATTTCAAATTCTAATTTGATTATCATTTGACTAACATCTATAAAACAAATATGTATTTATGCAGATGGCATTTTATAATTTAACCTCAACTGACTGATACAGAACGAATATTTTTTCAAGTGAATCTCAGACAAATGGTTTCCTACTTTTCAGCACTTTTCACATTCAAGACAACAACAATACTTATCTAAATGAATGTCTGATTTTGACAGGATGACCCTGCAAGACTTCTGTAAGTTCTACATTGATCTTGACATCTGCTGCCTCTGCCCTGACTTCCTTGATGGAAGCTCCACTTGCCATTGGAAGACCTCCTTCTATGAGGGCAGATGGGTTGCAGGAACCACTGCTGGAGGATGCATGAATAACAGAGGTACTTAAAGGATATCTGGACTTATGTCAGTTTTAAAACCTCTGTTCTACACTATGTAAAACAGGCAAAATGGCCCCAAAAAGCTTCAAAGCAATCACAAAATGGAAACTGTAAACAAGAGACAAACGTGATATGGAATATGATGTCAGATATCGAAAAAGACTGAATAAGGACTTGAGGTTAGTAATTTGCAAATTAATTGATTTTTTGATAAATTCTAATTTCATTGATTAATTTATAATCACTTTTTGAAAAAGTGGCATAAATTTATTAACTGAGAATAATTAGTCTCTTTTAAAGTCTATAATTATTCCAGTGGCACACACCAGTCTCCATTACAGAGAAAGCAGAGTTTGGCAAGAATGGATGAACTGGCTGCTATAAGATTGTATTTCACATTCTTCATTCCTGATGGCCTCAGTACAGAACAATTGGGTTCTCATGTTACTGATGTCTCAGGTAAAAGATAAGGCTAGTGATATTCTATATTTATGTGATTACAACAAATATCATGGAAATCCCCCCCCCCCCAACAATTAGTTTGCATTTCAACTCTTTCTGAATACTCCGGCCTCAGCCCAAAACCCATCCAAACATTAAAGGAACAGTAAATATTAAGTATTCATGGTCCCATCTTAATCCCACATTGTGATTAAGAGCATTAATGTGATGTCTGTTTGATTAGCCTGCCTTTCTGCTCAGTTTTTCAGTTCATCAGTACTATACAAGTAGAAGAATTTGTTTTTTACAGCCAACTCTTGGCAAAATGGTATAATGCAAAATTGCCTGCCTTTTTGTCTTCCAGAGAGCTTCTGGACTAATCCACAGTATCGGGTCAGGATTGAAAAGTTATCCAGTGAATGTTCTCAGGAACAGGCTGGAAAAAACATGCTGGTGTCTCTCATGCAAAAGCCTGACAAGAGGAACAGACGCCTGGTCCAAAATCTCCACATTGGATTCGTGGTATTTGAGGTAAATATTGCTCTTTATTTTTCAACTTTTTTGTTTCTGTCACATTGGGTGGACTATTATAAATATTTCAAGGCATTGAAACGGGGCAGCTGAGGATAATCAAATTAAATGAAAACAAAACCGAAACCGTTCTGTGGGCTCAGCCATTCTGTGTTATCATGTTGAAAGTACTGGAAAATTAGTGCTTATTTACAAAGTTAGCTGCAAGGAGTACTTTACCTAAAAAGTACTGCTTTTTGGCTCATCAACAAAACAACAAAAAAAATCTTTAACAAGTTCTTAAAGAAATTATTAAATGAATTCCAAGTCTCACCCACTTTCCAAAGTGGACCAAAGCACACATATTTGTACTTGAATTTTGGTAAATAAACCACCATAAACCCTATTATTGATAATGAAATTCCATTATTTAAATTTGCATTATTTAAATCTTTTCATAATGTCATGATTTCACTTGAACTAACTCCTTTGTTTTGTCCCCAACATAAACTAATTTTCCCCTGATTTCATCCAAGGTGACTGACGAGGTAAGTAACATCTTTAGCCCAGTCTTCACACACAGTACACACTGCTCACCTATACTGGAGATTGAGATGAGCTGCATAGAAAATAATCATCCACTTCATTGCAGTACAAGGCAGAGAGGGGGAAGTTCCCGCCCTCTTTCTTCAGAACCCATGCACCTGTTGCCCAAACTAAAACCTACATGAATGCACGTGAGGTGATGGAGTTCCTTATGCTAAAGCCTGGTGAATACCTGATTGTGCCGTCCACCTTCAATCCCAATGAGACAGCCTCCTTCATCCTGACCATTCTGTCCAAGGCAGAGACCCACGTCCAGTAAGTCACTCACAACTCACTAATTAGCTGTTAAAATATGGTAGATGCAAAGTTAATCTACATGCGACACACCACATACTGCAAAAAAAAATTCATGGGATATGCATGTAAATGGGCTAGTTACTTTAAAACTGTACATTTAATCAGTAATTACATTACTAATTAGTCATTAGCAGAAGGACTGCATTATGTTACCTTCGTTACCCAGCAAAGCTTTATCAAAGGTGCCTTTAAAGAACTCCTAAGCTTCTACACCCACACATCCCATCTTTCATATTCAGCGTGTAGAAATGGAAAACAAGATGCTGTGGTTTAACAAGCAGCAACTAAGTAATGCATTACTTCCATCACTGGCCACAAGTAATGTGCTGATGTTTCTTGTCTTCCCCCTCAGTGAGAACTCTGGTGGCCATAACAACAACCACATGGAAGTAGAAGAGGTGTGCAAGATTTTAAAATATTTTGTCGATGTTCATAGTATTTCAACATTGCTGATTTGTTCCACGTTGTTTACTATACTGGTTACATTGATATTATATGACACATACATACTGCCCAGTACAATAAATTCATCTGGAGCTGAAAGCACTCAGTCTTTTGCAGCCCAAACCAGTTGACAAGGGAGTGGATGACGAAAATAAGAGAAACTTTTTCCGTCAATACTCTGACAAGGTAATTTGTTTGTCTTAAAGCAATAGCTCAACATTTTGGGAAATATGTTCCTTTGCTTTCTTGCCAAGAGTTAGATGAGAAGATCTATTCTTTCTCCCAGATGCAGTAGCATTTGCATTCAACTACAGTCACAACCAGCATAGACTCCAGGAAGTGACTGGTCCTGGCTAAGAACAGTCAGACACATAATCAATCCTCTCATCTAACTCTCAGCAAGAAAGAGAATTAGCGTATTTGAACTCTTACTTTGATTAAAATATTGTGAATGTCTTTTTACTATGGGAACTTAATCATGTATGTACTGTCGTTTCCATTTGAGCATTGTCATTATTCTTTTTTGTGTTTGTTGTTTCTTTATTGAGGTTACAGCACAGGTATATCAGGAATTTTAAAATGCTGTCAGAGAAACATGCTTTTAACAACAATAAGGTGTACAATGTCATTTTTTACCGCTCAATATAAAAGCAACCGTGAATGACATGTTACAAAATGTGAGCCAATTGCAAGTCTTTCATTGTTTTCATGTCATTTCCAGTATGAAGAAGTGGATGCTGAGCAGCTCCAGACGATTCTAAATGACAAAATCCTGAAAGGTTTGGACCGTAAAACTGTAGTTCAAAAAATATTCAAATATAATCTTTTGTGGCACTGCTATGTTGCTGGGTTTAGGTCAAATTGAGCATCGGCTATTTTTTGTATTTTTTTTCAGGAGACTTGAAATCTGGAGGCTTCAGCATTGATGCCTGTCGCAGCATGGTTGCTTTGATGGATGTATCCTATTATGTGATATTTGTTGTGAACTGCTGTACAAGAAAACTGTGGAGCTTTATTCTCCTTTTTTCTCTGACTCAGCTGAAAATTCGCCTACATAATGACATATGACATAAGACACATATGTAATGTATGTGCCAAAACCTGCCTGCCCTACAATTATTTTAACAAGCATGGATAGATGTAAAGGTTAGCCTAAGACATGAAAAAGCATGTTCTGACTTGATACCTTAATGTTGGGTTAAAGACATCTATCACAGGCAAACTGAATGGTGAGGAATTTGTGCGACTGTGGAAGAAGGTCATCACATACAAGGTAAAAGGAGCCAAGTGAAGTTTAAAAATTTCATAATAAAAGAAATTATGACTGGTACCTTGCTAATAATTACAGACTTTAATGTATGGTTAGGTTATATCTTGATTTCGATCAGAAAGATTTTCTCGATCATGTTTTGTGTGTTCTTGAGTCTCACATAATTAACTTTCTTCCCTTTACCCAGGACATTTTCTTCCGCACTGATGTTTCACAGACAGGAACGCTGTCCCTGAGTGAACTGAGGAATGCAATCATGGCAACAGGTAGACGATCAACTGGTTCTTTTGGTGTATTATGGACATACAAAACTGAACAATCCTGGGCGTTACCCCCATTATTTTAAATCTAATTAATGGTGTACAAAAACAGAAAATACAAAAGGTGGATTTTTTTTTATATGCAAAGCAATGCTATGTAACCAGCTGCAAGAAAAATAACATATACACCAGAAGTCCTCAGATACTTTACTCAAGTAAAAATATCATAAAGTCGCAAAAAAACAAAAAAGAAAAAAAAGTGCATTCAAACTCCTACAAGAGTGTCACAAGATAAACCTGTGGGGTTATACAATGGTTAATACAGTGGGAAAGAAGAACAGCAAAATTCCACCACAGAAATCTGTATTCGCCTTTTGGACTTTTGTCTGCTCTTTGCTTTTATAGTGAAATATTGGATAATTTTACCTCTTTCGGTTATTTAAATGAAAACATCTGAGAAGTTTAGAGGGGAAATTTCTCCTTAGTGGAACTGCTACAACTTGTAGCCGCCTGAAATGTGTTGAGGGGCCCCAAGTAGACTTAAGAGATAAAAAGGCTAGGAACCTAGACTGTAAAATAAAATGTGCAATAAAGTTGCATATTGTATTATGATATTCAGAAATGTATTCAAATCCCCATTTCTACAAGCTTGATTTTTTTTTCTATGTATGAGTTTTATGTCTGTCTATCTCAAGTATTACTTCAAGAAAGGGTTACTCTAATCATAGCTCTGGCTGGTTTCCCGCAAGCACATAAACCACAAAAAACAGAATAGCCTCTATGTTTGAACAAAAGCAGACTGTGATGATCGAACCTAGAAATATTTATTTCGGTTATACAAGTTATCCACAAAAACCTACATAATACCACATTTAGGAGACGAAATCATGTAAAGCACAAGTAGGGCTTCTACATGTATGTAAGGGTGGTGCATCTCGACAATGACACTGACAGCTCGCATAAAGACTGCTTTTGCGCACACACAGGGTTTTAATCTTGACCACAAAGAATGAACTGTATCTGTTCCCCAGATGCTATTGATGCATGCTGTAGTACACAAGATTAAGCATATGGCAGGAGCAATCTTAATGTTATATTAATGTTAATGTTTTCATGTAGCTTGGCAGGAGGTTACTGGCTATACTCTAGTAATCTAGTGATAATAGTACGGCCTGCTAGTCTGCCGTCTGTATTTCGGTTAAGTAATGTCATTATCTGCTTTTGTTTTTGACAAACTGGTTTAAACAGTTCAGGGACACAAAGATGATAAAGATTGAATTCCCTAAACAGAGCCAGTTTTCATTTTGAATTATTCACATGCAAACATGGACCTTCAAAGCACAATAGGCGTCTCTCAGAACAGACGTTTTGACTTTTCATAGTAATAACATTAATGATGGCTCAGCTCTATTCGAGCGTCCAAGTGGGCTACGACAGTTTGACAGTGACACAGCTTAGTGAAATAAAAAAATACTCTGCAGATCAATTGATAATGAAAATAATAGTTAGTCACTAAAATGAAATGTTGCAAGAACTCTTGTCCTATGTGTGTTCAGGAAAGAGGACCAGCGATGACATGCTGAATTTGATGGCTCTGCGCTACGGTGCCACCTCTGGAAACATAACACTGGAGAGCTTCATTGGTCTGGTCCTTCGCTTTGAATGCATGAACCGTAAGTAAATTTGGACAGCTGTAACAGTTAAAGTAGACATATAAATTCTGAGATGAGTGTTTCATTCTTTGTCTTGACTGTGTGTGAGCCGTAAATGCATAAGCGCTCAAGAATAGTAAACACTTCGCGTCTCTGCAACAGAATTTGTTGATGAGGTGCAGCTGGATAGTGAGCTGATTGGTCAGGTAATGAGCAGGAGGGGAATACTCCTGAGCAGGTAAAGAACAGTAGATGTGGATGATGTAGAGGAGGGTGAAGAAGAGAATGGAGATGCAGCTGTCACTGTGGTAACTGTGCTACATTAATTGGTAATAAAAAATCCTGACAATAACTCATGAATTCATTCATTCAGTCATTACATGGACAAAGGCAGATGGCAGATAGTGTCTGTCCACTGAAGTTTTCTCTAGCGCCACCGTGAGGCTAACTTTTACAGTTGTCAGTACTAATTTAACACTGTTAAACTGTTTTGACAAGTTGGGTTGGAGTTTTTCTCGAAGTCAAGGGGAGATGCAACATTAATGATGCTTGGGAGGGTCCTGTTTTTTTTATAAAGTAAAACATAAGGTTCAGTCTCTGTCACCACCTCAATAATTTAACTTAATGGTATTAAGTTAAGTCCCTTAACTTAATGCTAAGTTTACTATAGCACATGTGTAGTACTATACATGTATAGTGCACATGTACTGTACAGTATTGGCAGTATTGGCTGTACTACCCATACGATGCCCAATGCATCATATTGGCAGTACAGTCACATCTCACAGCAATAGGCAAAGATAAAGTGTTCGTGCGGATGTTAGTGACCTTTAGAACTTCTCTTATTGCATGTGACAGTTATATCTGACTCCCACTCCTTGCCTTCACAGTTTCTGGAGTAATGAGAATTTGTGTCTTTCTCAATAGAAATCTTCAGCCAGTTGTCTGATGGACCGACTGTGACTCTTCACAAATCAGAGGTAATAAAGCTCTTCAGATCTGTTAAACATTTCTTGAAAAGTATAGGTAGTTTACGGTTTTAACCATTCATAACCTGCACAGCTGTGGATTTGAAAATATCTTATTGGCAAGTGTACTTTGATGCAAAATGTGTTGTCTTACAAAATATGGCACGCTTTTACTACATTTTTAGTTTTCTGTGGTTAAATGATCATTTATTTTTAAGAAGTGTTACAGATATGTTGAAGCACATGAATAATCTGTCCCGTTTTCATTTACAGTGGATGTACCTTTCAATGTACACTTAACCTGACAGAGAAAATGAGCTGCAGGATACATATAGAATTACAGCAGCAGATGATGTGAAAGAAAAATAAATGCAAAATATGCTCTTCTGCAAATTAACTGTATTTCACCATGTAATAGCTAATGTGAGATATTACCAATCTCATGGTACATAGCCAAAGTACTGTACCTTTTCAAGTCTACATGTTAATCTCTCTGATTGGGTACTTCATTCGTTTTAAGTGGGTTACTGCATTTTCTGTTTTTTCTATACTGTTAGGTAAGAATAATTAGAATTTTTTTTTTTTTTTTTTAATTTGGTACATATATCACTGGTGCCCAGATGTTGAGGCCTACTCACTTTGGTGTTCCTTCAACTTCTTCTGTAGCGGTCACCATGATAGTGATGGTTTTGAGGGTAAGGTCTTGACAACTATTGGAGTGGTGGCCATGGAATTTGGTACAGACATCGATGCCCCCTCGGGATGAACGGTTACCACTTTGGTGATCCCTTAACTTTTCATCTAGAGCCATTGTTAGGTCAAAATTATACTTTGTACAGTACTTTCTCAGCTTTACTTTGTGTTTAGTGCTAACTGGCAAATGTTAGCATGCTAACGTGCTAAACTAAAATGGTGACTATGAGAAATGTTATACCTGCTAAATATCGGCATGTTAGCGCTGACAGTGTAACATGTTAGCATGCTGTCATTAACATTCATCTCAAAGCACCACTCTGCCTTTAAGTACAGCCTCACAGTGGTCTTAGTTTTGTCAAGTCTATTAACTAGTCTCTCAGATGGGCTACTTTTACTTTTTCAGTGGGTTAATACATTTTCCTTTTTAGGCAGGAATAGACTCTGTATTTTAATCACTTTGTACTTTAAAAAATAAAGACATTGCTCAAACAGTTTTAGTGTATATCAATATTTCTTTCATACCTTATAAATGCATTGCAGATACCTTGAAATCTAGCAAGACATTTTCCTTGTGTAACAGGCTTATCGACACGACATACACACAAATCATGGCTTTAGAGGTGTGTAGTCTATTTTCTAGATACTGTTTAGGATTAAAAAACATACTTCACTGAGATTGTGTTGCATTTTGATCAGTTCTTTGCATCCTGTATAAAAATATGCAGACTTAAATCTAGTCTTTTATTTTGAGTCCAAAGTTAGCAAAAGAAGTCCATTTCTTTTTCAATGTACACTCTACTATTTTGGAGGCTATTCAAGAGTGTAGTGATGGATATGATTATGGTAGGTAAAATCCATAAAAATCAGTACATGTGTTGAATTTCTTTATAATCTGCTCCAAGAGACAGAAACACAAGCATCAGATATTTATTAGTATACATTTATTAATTTAAGGAATAGCAATGCAGTTTAAATTATAATAGATATTGCAGTACATTTTAGGAATTCACTTCATGCACTTTTAATAGTGATTGAACATAAATGTTATTCGGAGTAGTTAATTTCCAAATCCCAGTATGTAGAGTAAAATCCAGATCACCATTTAAAATATAAAATATTGTTTTAATTCCTGTGATTGTTTTCTAACAGTTTAACAACATGAAGAGACAGAGTGTAGCAGTTGCAATAAAGCAATTTTCTTTAGGCGTGAATAAATAACATTAACAATAACATCAATGAATCACACTCAAGATGTGAGCATTACTGAAAAATTTACGGAATAATTATTGATTATTGATTAGGATAGTGAAGTCACACATTTATTTAGGCTAGCTGTTGTAGAATTTGCAGCACAGTTTTCAGCACAGCAGCCAGGAATATTGATGTTTGGAGTTTTGCAAGCCGTGTTCCCCGACTTGTGGTTACCGCTAGAAGAAGCCAAAAACAGAGATTTTAGACTGAAGTTACATTTGTCACGGAAGCTTGTATTGTATTATTTTCTTTACAGATCTTGTCATTATTCAGCATGGTTGAGGGTTTTATTTGTACCACCCTGCATAAGATTATACAAATAAAATGCCAGTTTAAGCATTACCACATAGTTTAAGTATGGAGTAGGTAAACTGGTACTGTAAATTAGAAGCAAGTTGTGGTTGCTCAATATTTGTTGTTGTTATAGTAGTGGTCAGGGCTGCACTTGTGTTTCCTGTGGATGAGATGAAATCTATTTCGATGCTGCACTGTAATATGAGACAATACCAAGCAGTGTTACTTTATCTACTGTCAAACCATTTTGTTGCATTTCATCAACTGGATTTGAATTCAAATGGTCCAACAAACAGCACATCTTGTGGTATATTGGCCTGTTATGGTGGCCATTTTAAATAAATACAAGTATAGTGTAAGTGTATAATCATGACATTGTCATGAACATTCGTCCACTGAAATGTTCACAAACACCGGCTGTGGTGCACTTGTGTCCTATTGTGGCTGAAAAGCATGGTGCGACCTGAGGACACTCCACAAGCAATGACACTATGACTCCACAAACTGTGGTATGTGTTGTTTGAAGTGCTAGCTAGTGGATCAGTGTGGGCTGCAGGTCATTAGTATGCCATTGTTTATAGTCCATAAATTTGTTCTTGTTGTTGTACATTTGAAACAAATATTTTGGGCCAAATTTAGAGGGCATCCCAGAAGGTTTTTTTTTAACCTGTTTTAAATTAATTTCTTGAAAGGAAACATAGCACAAAATTAGATGTAACACAGAAGGTCTTAGCCCTTGTTTTTTTCCCCCTCAGGCCTCTTTGTAATGATTACTTTTTTATCAGCTATACAGCTGCCACAATCTAATTTTCTCACTTGAGATAATGCAAGTAGCTCACTATTACCAGCAATACTGTATGCTTAAGTCTGAGCACCTAGTCTACAATCACTTAATAAACACATATGATATGCATTTTTACCTTGTGTTTCTGATGCTGTAGCATCATTTGTGCTGGGTGGTGCAGTGGTCAGGTCAGGTCTGTTGGTGGTTAGGTTCAGAGCCAGCTTGTCAAGGTCTGACTGCAGCTGCCTGTTCACCCAGGTCTGAATCACAGGGTCGTTCTCAAACAACTTCAGATCTCGTAGTTGGTTACCCATGAGGCCTTGGACATTGGTCACGGTCAAGTCCTGTGCATTTCAAATAAAACATTGAAGAGAATTGGTCGGAAGTTTTTCACAAACTGGACATTGAGCAATAATGAAAATACAGATTTAGAAGAAAGCTGTTTCATGTGTTTTCCTACAAAACACTTGTATAAACCAGACAAAATATTTTCTAAATCCAGTATCAATTTAGAAATTGTTATTACATTTAACCCCTTCAGCTGACAGCGTAAGTGTAAATAGTGAGCTAGCTCTTTGTAAAACAACAAATTGCCATTTTGATACTCATACTTTTACTAGCCAAACAGCTGCTGGCTGTAGCCTTATCTTTAATGGACAGATATGAGATAGTTGTCAATCTTCTCATCTAAGTCAAGGCAAAGAAGCAAATAAGTGTATGTTGAACTGTTCCTTTAATATTTGGTTTCAGAAATCTTATCTAAAATCCTTCAGGCTCTACTTACCCTTAGACCCCCCAAACAGCCTTACAGTGTTGACAAGCACAATATCCTGAAGCATCACCTCAGCTACGTTGCAGTACATTTACAATAAAACAAATAAATAGACAGTACATGTCCAGAACAATTTCTGTAATCAACTCTTTAACAAGTATCCTTACAGCGATGACGTTAGATTGCAGGTTCCGGAAAACATCTATGTCCATGTTGATGTTCTGGGTTGACAGTGTTTCTATATCTGAATGAGGTGCTCCACCTATCAGAGTAGAACAGGAAATTAGAGAGGAGTTTATTGAGAGATAGAGAAACAGTCAGAAAGACAGGTAACATGTATTCTTACCTATATAGGGCTTAATCAAATTGTAAAAGGAGGCGGGAGTGGCACGTTGCGAGCTGAAGGAAGCGTTACTGATCTCATACAAGACTCTCTTCTGCTCAGATGAACATGACGCCACATTCAGAGGGTTGGCATTTCTGAAGTGCAAGAAGAAAGTGACATACAGTTTTAAGTCTGAATCATCACTCACAGTGGCCATGCCTAGACATCTCTGAGCTACATGCTGACTCCCACCTGATACTGTCTGGGGTGATAGTCTTCATTGTGCTTGTGTCTAATGAACACAGGTTGGAGTCAATACTGTTGAGCTCAGTGCTGCCCAGGATGTTCCCAGAAGTCTTCAGGTACTTAGTGATGATTGCTTTGCTCTACACAAGATTAAAGAAAACACTTTAAGTAAGCAAATGTCTACAGGCATGAGGATCTGTTATAACATGGTATGCATAAGGCATACCATGGGAATAAATTCTGAAGTTTTGTACTTTTGATAGTCTCTCTAGATTGTACCTTTGATGCCTCCCATGATCCATCCTCTGCTTTCATGAGAGATGCCAGGGTGTCAATTCTGATGATGCTCCACTTGGAGATGTCCGCAAGTGAGGCCACACGTGACACCGAACCGAGCACTTGGACTTCATTATCAGAAACACCTGATGGGAATGCCTGGAAGAAAAGAGAATTTGAGGTACCATATGGTCGTGTGGTGAAATATATTCTTCTCCATAAATAAAAACATCCCAATATATGCAGTATATCAACATCACGATAACTGATGTTGTAACTGCTGTATCATGATAACTTCTTGGTTTGGTAAAACATTTGTTCAGCTTTGTTTCTAAAGTCGTAAGACACTTTGTCAGGACATTTCCCAAACTCCGTGGATATTCCCAGAAATCTCATTACCAGTGAAGTCCTTGCTCTTGGCACATGGGACATTCTATTTTGATGCATTATTTTATCTCACTTATCTCAAATACTATATACCTCATAAAAAAACAGCCAGTAATATTTCAGGCAACCCCAAGTTCCATACGGAAAATTTACCTGGTTGAGTTTCTTCAGAATGATTTTCTGGAGGTCATCATCATCCACTTTCTCGCAGATAGAGTTGAGGTTGTCCTTCAGAACAGGGACATCCAGGCAGAGGTCAAATTGCGTCTGGTCGTAGCCAAAGGGGAAGGAAGAGTCGCTAACTATCACTTGGGTGATGTTGCCCACGGTGCAGCCTTTTGTGAGTGATTACGAGCGAGCCAATGAGAGAAAAAAGTTGAATGTAGACAAATAAGAGTCACACACGCTCACCAGTTTTGTAAAATATCATACTGTGTTAGCTAGGGCTGCAATCTACAGTTAGAGTCTGAAGTGATTATTTTCAAAGTGCTCTTTATGTCTGAAATGTTTGGTATTTGTACTTGACAAATGACTTAGAGGAAGACTATGTAACTTTAAAAAGAAGAAATAACAAAATTCTCCTCCTTACAAATGAAAAGTTGAGTTTTTAAGCAACAAAACACACTTCCTCAATACAACACACTCAGGGGTTTGTCTGCTACTGTTAGCAAATTCTATATAGCAAAAGTTGCTTTAAACGATTATTCAACTATCAACATAGTTGCCAATTAATTTTCTCTCGATTGACTAATTTTTTCAGCACCAGCTGTTTTCTAAAACTGAGTACAAAGAATGAACCTTCACCTGCTCCTCGTTTTATCTTGAGGGCACTGATCTCTTTAAACAGCTCCTTGAGTTTCTGCTTCTCTGTCTTCGTGTTCCTCAGGTGAGACATAAAGGTCTTAAGGAAGCTTCTCTTTGTTGTCTGCAAAAAAGAAAAAAAACAAAACAAAACAGAATTTGTCGTTTAACAGAAAGCAGAAAATGGATATGAGGTATCTTTTACCTGGTACTTTAGTACAAAATTGATTCATTACTATAGCACTAAACAGTATAAAGGTAACACATACAGTTTTGAACTGTCCCCAGATGTTTCGTGTCAAATATAGAGGAAGGATCCCAAGGTTCTCCAGTGTTTGCTGGTTCCAGGTGGTGGCATTTCTTTAAACAGAAGATGATATATTCTTATAGTCTGGCTTGCTGCCTTGGTATCCACTTAATGGAATATGGTTTAATATTTGGTCCACTGACATAAAGATCTACCTAAATACCTCCAAATAAAATGGATGAGAAAATGCTGTATTCAGTACTGTTAAAGAAAAAGGCTTTTTTTCTTATTGACATCAACTCCCACAAAAAAACCAAAACCAACAATTCATTTGTCCAGCTCTCAATATCTTCTGACTCCCCTATTCTGTGTGTGGCATTCACCCTCAAGTCCATTTTCACCTGCAAAAAGGTGTATTTGTTGGTGGGCAATTTTCTGCATTTTGTGCACTGGTGAGTATTTACAGCAGCAAGATGGTGTACGTGGGACTGACTCAAAATAAACCACATTGTGTGTGTTCATGGTAAAGAAAGAACATCTCACACAGTTCAACATTGTGACTCACTGATGTGTTTTTAATAGTTTTTGGACAACAATGGGGCTCTATGGCACAGAGGAATAAACTGAATCAGGTTTTGGCTACACAGAAAACACTTGTTAATAGGATCAATTTATTGTTGGTTTTGATCTTTTCATGGGATTTGTTTGGAGTATGAAAATATAGAGCATTGCCAGCCTTATGCTTTAAAAAGTAGTCTGAATGGCTCTTAATTTGATTTAATTCCTGTACCCGTAAGGTGTTTTCCCAGACAGCAGCAGCGTCTCCATGGCAGCCACCTGGCTATCAGTGAAGTCTTTGCAGGCTTTGAGTTTCTCCAAGATGAGAGGATCAGCGTTCTGGATGTAAGAGCTGTTCAGAGTACAGGCCATGTTCCCAAGGACTTCCACATTGTCTTTGCTCAGACTGATGCCATTTATGCCCTATACAGTTGAAAATATAGTAGTGACACACAAAGTACCATTTAGATCCATGATAATTCCTTTCCCAGTTTTCAGATTAGTTTGCTCTGTTTTGCACACTTTTTAATACATACTGTATGCATTTATATAAAATGTTATATTTGCATCTTTATATTTCTTGGTATATGCCATTGCTGACTGATCCCATACAATTGGGAATTAACATATACCCACCTCATAGAAGCTTTAACATTTTTACATGAAAGAATCTTCTGCTGCATTTAAAGGTTTTTTTTTGTTGTTGTAGTAAACCATAGTTCTAATGGCACTCACCAAGCAGGTCCTGGCTTCACTGAGCAGCAGCGACTCCTTGTTCAAAACACTGGAGGCCACAGAGAAGTCTGCAGCACCCAATGCGGAAAAGTATGATGTGCAGTTGGCTCTCTGGACATCTTTGTTGCTGTAATAATTTGTCATGAAGATGGGAAAATCAATTAACAAAGGTATACTTTTTTAAGCCAGTGGCACCTTATGGGGGTCAGTGCAACAATATGCTCGGAGACAGGCTTACTTCAAGTAGAGAAGCATGTCTGAGGGATAATCTGTGAAGTTCTGGGAGATGTTTCCATTGAGTAGGTTGTACATGCAAGTCAGCTGTAAAAAACGATGAAAAAACACAGAAGAGTACAAACTGTTAAGATACAAGATAGTCCATAACACATATTTTTTAAAATCTATGACTCCAGTATTGTACATCCAACTTAATTATCAACTTCATTTGAGAGCCATAGTAATTTATTTTAACTAAGTTTAGTTACACTGAGATTTCATTTGACTTTACCTGTGGTTCCTTCAGTTCTACCTTGGCCCTGTCTCTCCTTGGTCTGCTGGCATGGATCAGGGTCTGGACCCTGCTTGTTGTCATTCTCTGTACTGACGTACATGTGAAGCCTTGCAGCACAGAAGGAGAAAGCCTGTGGGAGAGAATGGAAAACCACAAAGAAAGTAAATAGGTTTTGAATAATCCTGGAAAAAATACAAATAAATAGTTATGGGACTCGTTCACTTACTGCTCAATGTCAAAGTTTGTTTTAGCCAGTGTCCCGAAGAACATGGCAGCCTAGTAAAAAAAAAAAAAAAAAATAGAACAATTCAATGCACTTCAAACTTTTATTTGTTACATGAGCATGTCAACCTATGTCAATAGCTTTCCCCTGATACTGTAAAAGGACCAGGCTTAGAGTCAGTTACTTTGGGGCTTAGCTGTGTATTTTCCACTGTTAAACCTTATAACAAAATAGTTAGATGCAAAATTACGATGAATAGAATTTTACTCCCCTGTAGCACAATGTAAACGTAACAGGGGGTTTCTGGGTTGTTGATAAGTATCTCTGGGCTGGTAATCACCTGATAATCCTGAAATAATTTCACTTATCTTGATTTCAACGTGGAGCCACAATATGTGCTAAATGTGTCACATTTAATAAATTTGATTTCTGTCACCATAATGAAATGAGACTTCAGTCTAAATATATCGGCATGAAACTTCAAAAAAGCTTACTCATATTCACTCTCTGTGTGTAAAACAAATACTGACCTGATCTGGCGTCCATTTCTTTCTGTTGATCACACTGATATTCACCATCTCCTCAGAAAATACCAGCAGGGATGGTGGGATCTCAGTTGCCATATCATCAGGGACATTCAGCACCACTTTGGGTGGACTTGGGTCCACGGATATGATCTACCAGGAAATTAAATGCATTTAAAACCAAGAACAGAACTCAAATTGCCCAAGAGTGAACACATACAAAACATATTTTTATGTATTTTCTTGCAAGGGTGTAGATTTGGTTTCAGAAGTGTTTTGATGAACTTCTGGGGTTCTTAAATGTTACTTATACACATTTACAGTAATCTGGCATATTGTAACCTGGTTACAATAAAATTGGTCATTACACCTTTTTAAAGTCTAACAACATCCAGTATACCTCTCCTAAAAATCACCGTTCACATCGGTTCACTAATAGTAAATGGAGAATTAAGGCTTTAATATCTTTTAACTATATCTTTACAAAAAATTTAAATAAAAGAAAAGCCTGCTTTAAAGTTTTTGTAACTGAAATAAAGTTTTAGCCACCCAAAATACTGTTTTTTGATGCATTAGCTTTCGATGGATGTAGAAATGTTGTGTACTTTATTAGAATATTAAAATTACACATGCAAATAAAAATGTAAGAGTTTTTTTTTTTTTCGAAAACCATGTAAAGACAGCTGCTGAGCTTGGGGGATTTAGAGAAATGGATTTAGAGAGGAGAAAAATCACACCCTTGTTCACTGGTATGCACTCTGTATGATAGGCACCCTGGTATCAAACATTTTTTATCTCAATATTAAAATCAGCAATGTTTCTATGATGTCAAATGTTCAAATACTTTAAAATCCTATTGTTTTTGCTCCCTTGTTCTCTCAAAAGGACCTTTAATAACACCCAAAGCCGCCTAATGATGCTTGAGTTGTCGACTTGAGAATCATATCTGGACTGTGTTGTATGTTGTATTGAATCAAAAGCTGACTTTGTACCTTTTTGACGAAGGTCTGTTGTACAACTGTTGGGGCTGCCAGCATGCTGGAAACAAAGGTGGTGCTCTGGGAGATGCTGAGCAGCTCAGAAGCAGGAATGTTTTCTATTGACTTTGACAGAACTCCAGTAACAAGTAAGCCAAGGGCTTCCAGGGAGGATGCAGTGTTGATCTGTTTAATACATTTGCATTTATCAAAGCCATGGTCACTATAGAGGCATATGCAAAGTAGTTCAGGGTCATTTTATATTTCATAAAATCACACTGAACCAAATATAGAAAATTAGTAGGCACATGCTTCAAATCATTAAATATTTCGCATGATTATCAGCCGTGTTAAGTTGACAGTAGGGCCATCACCTGGAGGCCTGCTGCAGTCATTGTTTGGATGATTACGGTGGCTTGCTCTTGGTTCCAGGTGGTAACTGTGCTCAGGGTGGATAAAGAGGAAACCAGCAGTGACGGAGCAACTGAAGTGATCTGGCTCTTAGTCAGGCTTGCACTGACATTGCCAAGAGTTGCAAATGTCTCTGCTGTGATGGTCTGGATGTTGGATGCCAGAGCAGCAGACACCTATAGAAAAAAATACACCAGTTAGGAAAAAATCAACTGAGGACATTAAACTGTTTTATAGTTTTAATGATATGTCAGAGAACAATGTGAAGAGAATCATGCACAGTAATTTTACAGCATTGTTAGAAAGGCATAGAGCAAGAGTAAAATTAGAAACGTTTAAATGGTAAGCAAGCTTGCAGGAACACTTGCATACATATAGACTCATTAAAGTCTGTTTACTATTTACTTTAGATGATATATAATTCTGCTACTAACATTTTTGACATGAAACCAATAAGATCTCCTTACTGTTATGTTCTCGAGAAATTAAATAGGTTAGTGATCATTTAATTAACTTTAATAATATAAAAACATATCCATAAAGGCCTGAATGAGGTCCTCAGAGACATGGTGGTACCTTTCAGGGTTTCAGGTTCAGTAACTCAGTAACAGTAAGGCTGCGTCTTTGGGGAACTCTTAAGACCCCCTTTTGTAAATGCCCCCTTTTTTGTCTGTCTTTGTCTGTCTGTCTTCACCTGTTTATTTATCTAATCCTATTCCCATTCATGATCATGACGGGCATGATCAGATTGTACGATGATGATGACAGATGCGAAAGCCCTGGTCAGGTAGTAACTCCATCATAGTAGTAACACAAACATCTCATTCTTACTTACCTGAGGACTCCTTAATCAGAAAGTGTATACTTGCAGACCAAATCAATTCAAAACTGAAAAAACCTTTAAAAATTTTGAGCACAGCTTATTTCAAAGTACACAGAAACTGTCCACAGTAAAAATGAACGGTAACTCTGTATTGTACTGACCAATAGAGCTAAGGATATGCAATAAAATGGTGTTCATTTAAATTTTTTTAAGTCAGACTCCGTAATAAGTGCATTCAATTTTCTTCTTTTTGTTGTTGAAAATTTAGATTTTAATTTAAAGACAATTTAAAAAAAAAAGTTAAACTCAAACTCAGTTTCTCTGTGGAATCATTAGGAGCTAGTACCTCAGGGTCCTCTGTTCCGTTGCAGAATTTATTCAACTCCTTCAAGATGAGTGTGGTATCAGCTTCATTCACAGAAGAATATGCTAACTTTGGGACCTCAGAAGAGCACAGGAAAAAGCCTGGAAGCCTAGATGGTATGACACATATCGTTCAGCCTCATGTAAATATCCATATAAAGCATTTTAACATAAAGAATATTGAACATTCACCCACTAACGTATATGTGTGATTTGACATATGTTGTAAAATTAGTGTATACTCACTTCACAGGGTTGAAGGTTGGGTTGAATTCAAAAAGCTGTGAGGTGTAATAGTTGGTTACATTTTTTGGGATTGCTGTGTTGTCAAAGAGCTCCAGGTTGGCTTGGTCCACAAAGAACACTTTATTCTTAAAAAATATAGAAACAAATAAGTCAGTAAATTACTTTGTAAAAATGCTGTTGGTTTTCTCAGTTTAACAAAAATAAATAAATAGTAAAATGAAAATAGATTTAAACAAAACTAGATTACAATTGTAAAAGCTATGGCTAATCTAAATAAATTAACAACTACATTTAACTATATTTTGCTGGAGTTTAAGCAAAGCTTTAGCAAAGACTGTGTAAGCGTCTCCAAGCGCACCTGCTATTTCCTCGCAATTTGGCAAAGTGAAATAAAATACAAACTCAGCCTATCACATCACTGGTGTCATCGCTCTGAAACAGCTGAGCCAATCACAGCAATGTAGTTAATGAAATGAAGGAGAAGCTTTGTAAACAATATAAAGCAGCTGTGGAAAACAGATGCTGTCCCTTTGAATTACCTATTTTAATTTATAGCTAAATGCAAACTGCTTTATCGACGGTCCTGGTTTAGCCACATTGAAAGTTATTTGTGATGCCAATTTAAACACTCCTATTGTTTGGATAGTGTTTGATTAAAATTGTTTATTTCCGTTATAAGCATTATTCTGTTATTTCTGCGCATTTGCCAAAGAAATTTAGTTTGCTCTTGTGTAATAATTCAACAAAGTGGCAGCGGTCTGAGAATCCCTCCTGTGCACAGATGGGCAAAGTGAATATGAGGGTCAGGAAAACAGCCAACTATCAGAGCACACGCTTCTGTCTCTCCCGCCCGGTCTGTCAGTCTGTCTTGCTTGCTCACATTCTCTCTCTCACAAAAATAACCGATGTCGGCTTTTGCATACAGATAACAAAAAGCTTCAGCATAATATTTTTTGGGGAGGCTTAGCCTTAGCCCCTAGCCACTTAATAGCAGCGCCTATACTTTACATACTTGACTGGTGGAGACAAAGGTGGTAAGATCGTCCACAGTGATGAATGTCACAAAGTTGCCAATGTAATTGACAAACCAGGAGGTTGAGTTTAGTTCTGCATCACTGGCATTGTAGCACCTGGCTCCAGAGCCTATGGAAACTGTGAAAAAACAAAAACATTGTCAATAAATAACACAATGTATTAATATTAATATAATTACTTAATATGATGTATGATTGGTAAAATAATAAAAGACCAGTGGTTCTGAGACTGAAAAATATAGAAAGAAACCATAAGCAGCATTATTATTTTTGATTAATTATTTGTTTTAGAACATTTAAGGCTGCACTAGGCAAGAATTTTGCATACAAATCCAGTCATATTCTGTAGAATAATGCTATTTGCCCAAATTATTCTGTTGAGCTGGGTGTGGATACTTCTCTACCAACACCAATTGAGAAATTCCATGGTAAACACAAAGTGAAAAACTGATAGCTAAAAAACGTATAATTTCAAAAGATATAATTTAAGATGTGTGAACTCCACCTAGAGAAAGTTAGACTCAGTAGACAGTACGTATTGGGTAACATCTTTAACATCAATAAACATTCATCAAAATGTGTCTTACCAGGTCTCAAGTAGGTCCTGATGGTGGTGTATACATCACCCTTTCCAAACTCAGAGCTGTTGTATGTGAAATTATTTCCCATTACAGAGACCCTAATTAAAAGGAAAACCACACAAATGTTTGTATCATTTAATCCATCTTTAATAGTCCATTTGCCAATGAGCTTTCTGAAGCTGTGAAAAAGAGGCTTACAGTTTCTGGAAGGCAAGACATGAAGCATTCTGCACTTCGGTGGAGCTGATTAGGCTCTTGCTGAGGAATCTAAGATAGTTCCTCAACCGTAGGTTGAACCAGGAATTAACCTCTAATTTGCTGTTGCTGCTCAGGGCCAAAGACCACACACAGGGGAGGGTCACCATCTTCACATCGTCCGGAACATCCTCCTAATGGCATACACATGTATTTATACATTTAATGAGAGACGGTAATGTAAAACTAGTCAATTTAGACTAGTGATAAAACAATGTATTGTATGAAGGATAACATTAGTTCACTGAAGTGTAACTTGTATTGGCTGATTGGCTCTAACCGTTTGCAATATGGTTTACAATTACTGGCTCTTTCATAGCTGTGTAGCTATTGACATCCAGTCATATTCACTCAGGTGTACATCGCTGACATTATAACCTGACACATTCGTACTGTTATTCTGACGATCATGGTCATGCTAACGTCGTTTGCCGCAGCAGCTGGCCCGATAAGCATTATTTTGTAAATGCTCACGATCAGCCAGTTGTCAGTGAGCCTTTGGGTCAAGATGCCAGCCGAACAGAAGCCAAGTTTTCCTGTATTCGCTGTTGGACTGCGTCTACTCTGTCATTTCAGCTGGCCGTTATACCCGAAGCTAAGATAAGCACCTGCTGCTGTGCTGCTTGTACTTTCATTGCATTCATTGCTAGTGACATGGCATGTTTTGGCTCAGTACAGGCCGTGTTTCCTCGGCAATGCCAAGAATCTTAGCGTACATGTTCATCTGAAGGTAACCAATAATATTAGGTTACATCTCAGATGAGAAGGGCTTTGTCAGCGCATTCATGGGAAACTGAAATGTGCTTGTTTCCTCTCATAAGCTAGGTACATGTAGTTCAAAATACCTCCTTGAACCAGGATACCATTTGTAGCTTAATAAATGTTCATCTGAGTTATTGTGACTGAGCTACCTCTAGATAAGAAGGGCTCTGCTAGCTTTCAAGGGAAATTGCAACATGCTCGTCACATATTCAGGATGGTGGATCGCAGTGGCTCTGTTGTTCTGGGGGTTTTATGTGGTCCCTGATAATATTTATTAAGCAGGGAGCAATAATTTTATTTTGGGAGATTAGCTCTCTCAGCAGAATCCACAAGGCTGCTTGGATTCATTGAGAGCTCCCTCAAACAGCAGAGTATCTCTCACTGAAATACATAAACAGTAAACTGTGACAAGCTTGCTACTAATATCAGCATCTAAAAGTGACACATCTCATCAATAATAATGTATGTTATATAGCAACATTCAGAAAAGGGACATACAGTTTCCAGGAAGGCAGGAGTGTTGTTGTAGTTGTTGAAGATGACACAGATGTCAGAGTTCTTATCAATCACATTGGGTTGACTGAGGAACTGATGCAGCTCTGAGGTTCTGATGGTACTTAGGAGCTGAAGAAAAATGAGAGGGGGAAAGGATTTTTAAGAAATCACAATATTCATAAGAATACTGATATTACTACTGGGATAGCACATCATCAGTAGGCATTTGGTGATAACTCCTATGAAATTAAGTGATACTGTATTAATCCCACTGTTGAAAACAATATCCGTGTTTCAACCTCTGTATCAGTGTGTGAATTTTAAAAAAGGCTTTAGGCAAGTAGTTTTATAAATCACCTCTGATTCGCGTGTCTGTGGCAGAAGAGACGTCAACGTGGACAAATCTGGAAGGCCAAAACTGAGAAAAGTGTTTCTCAGATAGATGTAGAAGCTTCCACCGCTGTAACACTTGAGTGGCATTGGACCTGTTTTAAACACAAATTAAAACACCGTGTACCCTAATACAGTGTTATATCTATTATTTTCAGGCGCATATTGTCAGAAGAAAAATATGCTTTTACTTTTGCCGTAAAAAAAAAAACAAAAAAATAATCACAACAAATTTTCATTTGACGTAGATAAGCGTCCTTATTAGTTTTCTAGGTAACCAATAATCTGTAAAATTCTAGATTCTGGGTAACCGGTAATCTGTAAAATTATCTGTAAGATTATCACTCATACACACCTCTGAGGAAGAGTAGGGTGTTTTTATAGATCTCCCTTCTGGTGTTGTTGCTGAGTGTCACATGTAGTGTGTCCAGCAACGTGATCCTAAATTCCGATAAATATTAGTCAGATGTGATTCAAAAAATACATACATCACTATGATAATGACCACCACCACAGAAATACTTACATCTCTTGGCTGCTGTTACAACTCCTGTTATTCACAATGTCAAATAAAGGTGTAACCAGGCTGGGAGAAAGGCTGACCAGGAGAGGGTTCAGTCGAACCCTGAGCCATAGCAGGAACTCTGTGTCAGTGACAGCTGGAGAGGACAGATGCCCTCTGTCAAATACTGCCTGGAGGAAGGCAGATTTCACCTCCTCTGTGTAGTTGTCTTGGTGGAGCTAGGGAATTTGTACAAAGTGTTAACAACAGTTGAATGAAGTAAGGATTTATTGCAGAGCTGTTCAATTAGTAATTTGTATTGGTTTTAGCTTGGTAAACCCAATAAACTGGCATAGCAGTCTACTGTATATAATGTTGCAAAAAATGTGCATTTAAGTTTCAGTTGGATTTTAAAAGTTACAATTTCAAATTATGGCATCTTTGAAATGATTCTGTTGGCATATGATTGTGTGTAGTAAAACAGAAACAATCCCGGTATCATTCTTGATACAACCACCAGATGGCACCATTTTTTTTCCCAGATCCTACAAATAGTATGTTTACATATGGTATGGGTGTAACCAGCAATGTGAGTATTAATGAGAAAAAATAAAGTGTCAGGTTTATAGATGTTTACCTGAATGGCCGATGAGACTATGTCAAAGAAAGCACCGAAGTCAACAGGGTTGATCACAGTCATGATTTTTGTGACTTGCTGCATTGTCTTTAGCTGTGATGGAGCTGCTGCAAGCTCAGCCAGCTGACTGAGAGTGAGAAGATCTGCAACCTCCACCTGAAAGTGAAAAAGAAAGTGATGCAGCAGCAGAGTATGTATGTCTCTATTGCACCTTGGAGCTAAGAGAATGTTGGAGAAAGAGAAATGGAAAAGTGAGGGAGGGGGAGAGAGTGAGACAGAGAGTTTTGACTTTAAAACGTCGTCTTCGGTTTTTGGTTTGTGTTTTGGTTCTGGCTAGCATCTTTTGCTAGCTGTTCGGTCCTGGATAGGCTTGATTTGAAACAATGACACCTGCTGGATATATTTAGAACAAAATGAAACATGCAAACGTGTATTATTGGGTATTGTTAGAATGCATAAACAAATATTACCCACTCTGGTGCTTTTGCCCATTTGCCTGCTAGGTTTAAATAATTTAGGAATCAAACTCTTGTCAAACAACTGGACCGAAACGGTCCACTTCGAAGCAGACTTTGTTGTCTGGGCTTTAAGTATGAATTCAAAAATTCAAATACTATTAAATCCATCTGCTGATTTTGAACTGTCACGGTGAAAGAGAGAGTATTATAAGTGACCTGTGTTAGTATTATATATGTATTTATGCAAAATCTTTTGGTAATCACAGTAGAATATACAGTAGGGGTAAAACAGCGCTGTGTTGTGCTTATGTCTTCTTCCATGTATTTTCCTCTTACATTACAAGTGAGTGAATCATAGTGATCCCACAGTAACTATGCTTTTTTTATAAGATGCCTCTTTGTCATTCTGTTTCTACTTGTTGATGATTATTAATGACATATGGTCAAAATGCAGTCTTGAGCAATAATGCTCATAATCAGTTATTGCTTCATCAATTCTTTATGACACCAGAGAATATAAATACACACATAAGGTTCAGTAATGTCCTGACTGACTTGATTTGTGCATGTGGGTCCATGTAGCACTGAAGACAGATGGCGACAGTCACCAAAACTGTCCAATGAATGAGTTACTTGTCTGTCCATATAAGTATATATTTACACCTCTTGGTTTAGTTGTAATGAGCCAGTGTGAACATTTAACTGACAAGGACTAAAAGGCAATACTTACGCCATTGAAATTGTACTTCAAGGTCACAAAATCGATGTAGGAGGCATGAACACGGAACCGACCAAAATTTTCCTCAAGCCAACGTCTGTCATCATTTATAGGTTCAACACAGGAGGCACCTGGGGATCAAAATACAGAATTTTTAAACTGAACATTCCATTCCAAACATTGCAATGTTGATTTATACATACTCAAAGCACATAAGTACTAGCAATTGCAATGTTATGCCATTATGCCATCCAAGTTACCTGAGGAGGAATGTCTCCTAAGATAGTCCATTATGAATGTGAAAACATGTTGGGTCTGCCTCACAGAGAGAAGGGTGAAAACATTGTCGCATCCCTTTACACTGTAAAGACAATACAAATTTTTCTGTTCACTGATATGTGTAAGACAATATTTCCATTCTGTATTTCCACTCCCATTTTTAACCACTCCTCGATATGACATGATGTTTTAACTCACATCTCCTGATAGGAGTCACAGCTGATATTTCCTGGAATAATTTCAAATGTTCTTGAGTCAATGCTTGGGAGGAACAGAGGTAGGTAGACCTGGAACCATAAGTTGAATCCCTCAGCGACTAGCATGGATAGTTTTGGGCCAAGCGCCAATAGCGTTAGATTTAAGATTGTGGCACGCACTCTTGGTTCAATGGTTGTCAAGTTTTGCTAGAAAAGAAATGACATAAATTTGTCAGGAGATTCTTTTTATTTTAGTGAAAGAATTAACAAGCTAAATGTGATTTAGATACTCACTTCTGCGACACCATTAACAAATTTGTCAAAGAAAGAGCTGAGGTCTTCCACACGTGATGATACAGTAAGTTCTGTGAACACAAGTCTCACAAGGGTTTCATTTGACAAGTTGTTTGGCTCAAGAAGCAGTTCAGCTTTTTGTCTTGAAGAAAGAGAGTCTACTACAGTCACCTAAGGGAGGGATATAAGACAAAAAAAAATATTCAGTTTTAACAAAATCTTTCTCAGATTTCTTTCAAAAGACAACCATTACTCTTTGTAGCCCTATAAACCCAAGCAGAGCTGAGAAGATCGGGCAAATGAAAAACAGTGACGTCATTTAAAATCATTCTGTCATTCTTTGTATTTCATTATATGTAGCTATGTGATTGTTTGTTTGAGTAGGATTAGGATTCTCTCCTTCTTCACTGTTAATTTGCTTGCTTCTTCAATCGACTCTCTCTTTTTTGCTTGTGCTCTCAGCTAGTTCAAACACACACTCTCTCTCTATTTGTCTTCATCTCTTAATCTAATTGGGAAGCAGACAATAAACCTGCAATAATCTTTGTAATTGCAAAAAACCTCCATATCCCTTAGCCACCATAATGATAATAGTGGCTAGGGCTGTCACTTTTTGTTTGAACAACAAACGACAGCAAACCCTAAATGTGTTTTTAATGGCAACACTTGTCACTTATCCTTAGTGAAGTTTTTTTATTCAAAGTATGAAAATTCATTTTTAAGGTGGTAATATATTTAAAATCTGACCTGTAATAACATGTATGTATTGAAAATGTACAGTCTATAGGGACATAAGGGCATTTGAAGGAATTTGCTTTGAGGTCCAACAGAGGGCATTCTTCAATTTCTCAATCTATTTTACCTATTGCATGCCATATTGACCAGTGAACTATGCTAATCAATAAAAATGGAGGAGGACACTAGCGAGAAACCCTTTCTCATTGGATTATCATGACATTGAATCATCTGAGACAGTGGAAATATTTTTGTATCATAACCGTAGATGAAAAAATAGCAAGCAAAGGTGATTTTGTTACCGCTGTAGAAAGCAACTGACTGACTAAAGTAAAAAAAAAATAAAAAAATATGAGGATTCACCTTCTAGCTCGCTAGCCGAATGGGAAAGTTACATGTAGGTTATTATGTAGGTTACACTCAAATTATTTGGATGAATTATGTGTCAGTACAACTTCACCTGACTTTCTGAAACAGTAAAACCTTGCAAGTGGTAAACCAGGACTTCTTTGTTTAATAATTAAACTGGAATATATTTGAACAAAATGGAACTAAAAAATTAAAATAATGCCTTAATAAAGGAATATATGTTGTGCTGCTGTTTTCATGGAAGACTGGTAGTGAAATGTATGACTTACCCCAGAGAGGTTGAAGACTTTGAGGTCAGAGTATGTTGTATATGGGGAGAATGGACCCAAGTTCGCCTCAAGCCACTGGGCATCACTCTGAATTCCCTGCCTGCAAACTGAGGCCCGTAGTTGGACGTTAGCATTCGTACCAATCATTTTTCATGGATACACATGAAACGAGTCTTGTGGCAGTTTTCTTCTCAGTGCCATTACAGCATATTTTTCACAATTTCAAGCCCGCACAGGCAACCACACGGCGCAGTTTAGCGCGTCAGCCCTACCTGGCTCGTTGATGACACTGGCGGACTTTCTCAGGTAGCCCAGCAGCACATGTGTGATTTCTTGTAATCTGTGCAACGGTATTGCAGGGAAAGCTTTGGCCATCCCGCTCACACTGTAATGGGTGAAAAGAAACATTCTTACACAGTCCCTCATTTGTATTTTTGTACTTTGGTGCAATGCAATCTTGCTTGTTTGTGACAGGCTACTCACACAACATGGTAGTTTGTGCAATTTATATTTGAGGTTGCATTCTTGAGCATCACTGCACTGAAACTTGGGAGGAAAGGGACCAGTTTAACATGGAACCAAACAGACCAGTCGTCTGTCTGG